>NC_136886.1:26598352-26648352 GCF_949152265.1 Phoxinus phoxinus | reverse complement strand
GGACACATTTCTCAATCCTGAGGTCACTTTTTCAAATCTCTTCACACAGTTCTCCTAACCAACTTTGCAAAATGCACTAAAACTACCAAAACACTTCATACATGTCTCAAATCAACACATTCCTCCATAACACTAGCAAATGTTGACAGCCAACAAACACCCACAAAACAATGACCTAAAAAACAATCAGAACAGGTAGCATTATACAATGTTTTCTTCTGTAAATGCTTTCTTTCTTCTACCTCTCTACTGTTTAGAATTCACTGCAATATCTGTTACTAGAATGAATCAGACATGATGCAGTATTGTTCAATATATTTTATGTCTTTTTATGGAGTAATTCCAAAGTACAAAAATGTGTCTACCCACCGATACAGATACAATAGGAATCAGCTGTGGTTAGTCCAATTGTTTTTATACCATTTCATTTTTAGATTCGAAATATATTTCATTACAATATTACTGTAGAAATGCGGCAAAATGCTGTCGTGTTCAGTTTTGTATTATGTTATTGTTTTGAACTTAAGTTTAACAGTTTTGAAAACAGTGTGTAAGCATGTGCAAATTGGCCTGTAGGTACACAGAGTTTTGGCGGGTTGTTGTGTCGAAGTGAGAAAAGAGTTAATGCAATTTGAAAGATGTAGTCATTGAATGCATTTTGTGCCAAAGCAATGATAAATGATCCACAGTTTAGCCCACATATACTTCTGTTGTGCTCACTGTGTGAAGAGTTTTGAAAAAGTGACCCAAGTATTGAGAAATGTGTCCTAGCAACTGTAAAAAAACTGTAATTGTTAAATAAAATATGAAATAAAATAAAATACAAATAAAAAGCAGTGTGAAACGTGAAGTGAGATATCCCAGGATTCCATTTACCCGGGGTTTACCATGACCCAGGAGTAACGACGATTTCAGGAGTTAAAAGCCCTTGAGTAAATGAGGGGAAACAAACCTCACTGAGAGATTGAGGCAAAGGAAGGTCCAACCTGCTCAGAAAGAATACAGAGACAGAGTGAGAGAGTGACAGACAGATAAAGAGAAAAAGAGAAGGATGAAAGGAGCAGCTCGTTTAGCGTAGGAGATAGTGGCGCAGCCCCATGCTGCTGCAGACACAACATGTGAGCGGAGAGGAAGAAATAGAAACTGTTTCTCAATCAGGAGCTTAATACAACACAATTGCACACACACAAACCTACGCATGAAAATGCTAGAATGTTGTGCTCCAGGCTTGACATGAATTATACCAGCTTGGCTCGTGTCTCCGAAAAGTCTGAACTTCTGTAGATGACAAAACATCATGGCTGTGTCAGCAACATATGAATGAATAACCCAATCGTCTGATAATCTGGACACCTTTCGGATAGAATTCGTCAGAGAGACGCGGTGATGTCAGATGTTTGCTTTTATGCTGCAGTTGCACATTCACATGTCTCGCGTTCTTCTGCGCAGGTGATGTTTATTTATGCAAAGATCATTTTGCACCATGCATTCTGTGAGGGAGGAAAGCTTTGTAGTAAAGCCGAAGTGATTGTTGTTGTGTTTTTTTGTGCAGATCTGACTCGAAACATTTAGACAGATCTAGTGAACTGCTTTCACTTTCTACAGCCCAAAACAAGAAGGAATCACACACACTTAATTCACATTCCAGTTTCGTCCTTGGCTGAGGCTTTCTTACAAGAAAGTGTACATATATTTTGCATGTGATAATGTGTGCGAGCAGGAAGCTAAAAATGCAAGTACAAAGACAACACCTAAAAAAACCCAATCCAGTTGTAATGCTGGTACTAGTATGTCATAAATATAATATACTTGCAAGAAGAAAGTACTGTTTAGAGAGAAATTACATTACGTTTTCCCCCAAATATATTAATTTATGTAAAAAAATACATAAACAATACAATTCATAAAAAAACCCTCTTCTATGATAAGCATGTATTTAACTTCTTCATTTCATTTTTGGTGTGTGTGTGTGTGTGTGTGTGTGTGTGTGTGTGTGTGTGTGTGTGTGTGTGTGTGTGTGTGTGTGTGTGTGTGTGTGTGTGTGTGTGTGTGTGTGTGTGTGTGTGTGTGTGTGTGTGTGTGTGTGTGTGTGTGTGTGTGTGTGTGTGTGTGTGTGTGTGTGTGTGTGGAAAGGAAGACAGATACAAAGACGTGGCATGAATGAAGGGTCGACCTCATCGCTGCCTCCTCCTGATCCCGGCCTCATCTTTTAATGAATGTCATTTTCCTGAATTAACCACCCCGATTGTTGGATAATGGTCTCCTCAACAATAACATTTAACCAATTCCCCCTGTCTTTTGGGTCTGCTCATTTTGGCCGCGGCGGGGGGGAGTAATTGATTGTATAAATCCGATCGCAGGAGTAAACAGAGCGCAGTCTCTTTGTATGCCTGTAGATTAGATCACATCAAAGCGCCTGCCATTACCAGCTCCCATCCTCCACTTACACTGTAAAACAACAAACCACAAGAGGAGAAAGTTTCCATCTGGTCTCCTGAGTACATGCCTTTCTTATGACCCTTGCTCCTCTCCTATGCTAGCATGTTCGGCGTTTTCTTTCTTTTGCTTCTCAGGATTTTCAGCAACCCATTCCCACTGCTCTCAGACACTCTGCAGCCTTCATTTTTACACAGGCTCACCATTTATACTTATACAGAGCTGCACATTAAAGAAGTGGGAACACGTTGAGTGTGTGTGTGTGTGTGTGTGTGTGTGTGTGTGTGTGTGTGTGTGTGTGTGTGTGTGTGTGTACTTTTTATCTGTACACATCAAGACAATTTATTTACAGATAATTTTTGACAGCACAATATGTATATGCATCACTAATATACAATGTTACTGTTAATTATGTAATTGAGTTCAGAATATTATTTTCATTATCACAGAGAACTTCTAACTTCGGCTTACCATCAGTTAGAATAGAAAAAAATAATTTCCACGCATTTCCATCATTTCCATTACCTTTTAAAGTTTGGCGCAGTAATGTTTTTTTTGTTTTTTTTTTTTAAAGAAATTAACACTTTTATTAGCAATGATGCATTAAACTGATCAAAAGTTACAGTAAAATCTTCCACAAAACATTCACAAAAATCAGTTTAAAAGAAATGCTGATGAACTTTCTATTCATCAAAGAATCCTGAAAAAAGGATTATTTCCATGAAAATATTAATCAGTTCTGAACTGTTTTCAGAAGATGATAATAATAATAATAAATATTTCTTGAGCACCAAATCAGCGTGTTGGAATGATTTCTGAAAGATCATGTGACTCTAAAGACTGGAGTAATGATGCAAAAAATTCAGCTTTGCATCCCATAAGTAAATTGCATATTAAAATATATTAAAATAGAAAATATTACTGGTTTGCTGTATTTTTTATCAAATAAATGCAGCCTTGGCATAAGAGACTTTCAAAAACATTAAAAACATTGTATGATTCCAAACCTTTGAGTGTTTTTTTTTGTTGTGTTTTTTAATGTACAGTATATGCATGTATAAGTCATGCAGAATGGATACATGGCATGCTTTTTGTGTAATGATTTTCAGTTTTAGCCCACATTTACTTCCATAATTACCATAAGTCTAACCTTGGACACAGGCAGGACATTATCTGCACTGAACTTTGAGAGGAGTCTAACCAACAAGTTCCTTCCTCTTCCTCTTCCTCACTGTGCACAAAATCTGACGGGATCTTTAAAGATTTATAAAGTCCAATCTCCACATGCCTGCTGCATATCACTTCATTTAAAACCAGTCCAGCCTCTTTCTGCTGACCGCGTGTTATTCAGCAAGGCTGGGTAAATCTAATATAAAGCCTTTATTGATCCTCGGGCCTTTAATCACTTTGATTTTTGCCTCTGTTTTGAGTGACCTCTGCGAAGCGTCAGGCCTCTGGGGTTTGGGTGGAAGATTGGGGCTCTGACGCTGCATGCCTGTCATTTTCTGCGCATGCAGAGTTTTAATGAATAATCTCGCATGGGTGTATATTTTGGCGATGCACCGAAATGGATTTTTTACTGAAACTGAAATGAAAGTTTTGATAATCAAATTTGGGTAATTGAACTCTTTTGTTCTCAGGGGATAAATGAAACCAGTTGTAGTGAAGGTCTTTAACAACGAGCCGCCTCTCAATATTTCAGCCGAACAAATTTGACACATTGCTACTAGCATCAGTTTTGGTCATAGTTAAGTGTGTCCACACTGCTTTGTTTTCCTGAATAGCTTATTCGCATGTGTGCATGAATTTGATGCTGAAACAGTCAAAACGCATCATCAAAGAAGCGCCAATTAAGTGTCACTGTTTCCAAAAATGTGCTTCTTCTTCTATATATGCTTTGTTACCGAGTCTTTTAAAACACTTTTCACACTCACCAGGTTATTAAAGGATAATTCCGGTATTTAACACCTTGAGTCTATATTGTAGTTTGTTTTGGATGAACAAGAGTGGTGGACAACATTTTTTTGACAATGGTTCCTCTCTCGAGTTTTTGACTATAATAGAATTGGCCAATCGACCCATTTAACATTGGAGTCAATGGGCATGTCCGAAAATGTCATTAAAAAAAAAATGTCATCAAAAAAAGTTGTTGGAATGACACAACTGTCAACTTTTTTTGAAAATGTGATATTTTCACACAATAAATATTTAAAATAGTTTGTTTGACATTGTTTAGATTATCAGTTTTAAACAGTAATTTATATTTACATTATTTATTTGAACCTAAATATTGAAGGTCTGGGTCAAAGGGGAAAACAATCAAATCTATACATACAGTAGTATAAAAAAAAATCTAAGATAGAAGGCATAATAGAAGTTCCAGGGCCAAATTTATTAAAAATCCACTCCTACAATAAATATGCCTGAAGTTAAAGAAACAACTATTCATATATTTCTATTTTTATATAATTCCAAAATATACATTTAGTTTAGTTTAGTGTATGTGTGTGTGTGTGTGTGTGTGTATGGTGTGGTGTGTGTGTGTGTGTGTGTGTGTGTGTGTGTGTGTGTGTGTGTGTGTGTGTGTGTGTGTGTGTGTGTGTGTGTCTGTTTATGCTGTAGAGGGGGGTGTGTTGATATACAGTAGCTGGGCCCCTGTGTATTAAAAATGAACCGTGTCACTTGGTAAACAATACTAATTAAGAGCGTCATTGTAAGACTCCCTCTGACCCTCACTCTCTTACTGTTTGTTTGTTGTTATTGTTCATGCTAATTAGCTCTAATCTCTCTCTCTCTCTCTCTCTCTCTCTCTCTCTCTCTCTCTCTCTCTCTCTCTCTCTCTCTCTCTCTCTCTCTCTCTCTCTCATTCCCTCTCTCTCCCCTTCTCTCTTTCACAGTGTGATATGTAAGCCAGCCTCAGATTGTGCAAGTGTGTGTGTGTGTGTGTGTGTGTGTTTGTTGGTGTGTGTGTGTGTGTGTTTGTGTGTTTGTTGGTGTAAGGCTAATATAACACAATAGGACTCCATGGGGGGAAGGGGCTCTGTATGTGTGTGTGTGTGTGTGTGTCTGTGTGTCACTGTGGATGTCTTCTCCATTCATTGTCTAGCTGTACAATGATTTGCCTCACAAGTGAACAGCCATTAATAAGGCAGCGATATGTGTAATAGCACTCTCCAGTAATTGTTCTACGCAGAGAAAAGGAAGGAGAGAGAGACAGGCCTCATCCCCACACCCCCATGCCCCCCACTGGGACTCCCTCGTCATATCTCTGACACTAGGAACATGTTAACTAATAGCTAATTAAAACACATTATTAATGAATAGCCAGTGCAATGAGATATGGGAAGCAGGCTGAATTAAAACATATCCTGCCGTCCTTGACAACAGCAACCTGAGGAATTCGTCAGGGCCCACTGCGCCAGGCGTACCTTCAGTCCGAGTAGGCCCAAATGATTCGATGGTTGTCGGTTAACTTACAGCCCAAGGCAGAGCACCGGTAGATGTTGAATTGGGTTTTAAGGATTGGTGGTCCCAGTGTTCATGTTTTCCATTACTTAATATTGGCATTGTTCTTTTGTTGGCTTATATGCTATACAATATTCTGAAAAGGAATAAGCATTAAAGGTATCACACTGTTTTCTGTTGTTGTTTTGATTCGTAAGATTTGTCAGTCACATACTGTTCAAAAGTGTTTGGCCATTTTTTTTTATTCAGTAAGGAAACTGATTAAATTGATCAATTGATTAAATTAATCAAAAGTGAGAGAAAACCCTTTTATTTTGTTACAAAAAGCTTTCTGTTTCAAATAAATGCTGTTCATTTGAACAGTTTCATTTAAAGAATTCATAAAATCTATCATAAAAAAATAAAATAAAATAAAAATATTATATATCATAAGAATTACAACTGTTTTTAACAAGAATAATTTTAATGTTACATGAGCACTAAATCAGCATATTAGAATAATTTCTGAAGAATCATGTGACTAAATTTAATAGGATCATGTGACGAAATTCTGAAGTAATCCATCACAATAATAAATTAGATTTCAAAATACATTACAATAGAAAACATTTATTTTAAATGGTAAAAATGTCACAAAATGTCAATCTTTCAATCTGTCAAAATTAATCTTTCCGACCCCAAACAACCTGTGTGTGTGTGTGCATGCGTGCGTGCGTGCGTGCGTGCGTGCGTGCGTGCGTGTGTGTGTGTGTGTTTGTAGTTGACCATTGAAGCCTGTCTGTGTTGAAGTACCGGCCTGTGGCACTGAGACGAGTTAGAGTCATGCTAGATGGTAGAGGAAGATGAGGTCAAGACTGGGGGTCAGGATCAGCCATTAAAATCCAACTTTAAAGTCAGACATGGAGTCCAGGAAATAGAATTACAGGCTGCTTCCTGTGAGTTAGTGTGTGCACCTCTGAATATTGGGGGTCAGGGCAGGTCATTCACGCCCTACTGAATGCCCACTGAGGCCTGTCTGTTTTAAAATGCTCCTGTGGTCTAACAGTCTGTTACATTCACACAGGCATGTTTCACTTTTCATTTCACAGCTCGAGTCCTGCTTATGATGTTTAATACATAGTAATAGCACAGTAATAACATTATAATAACTACATTTGTGCGTTGATTTGCTGACTTTTCTGTAAGTTAATGGAAGCAAAGTTTCTCCCTGCTAAAAAGGCTGTTATTTTACTCGCCTTGTTGATACAATTCTCTTTTTTTGTATTGAATAGGATATCAGTAGTACTTGAATTATCAACTGTTAACCAGGAATATTTAAAAGTTAGGGGTCAGTCATTTAAAAAAAAGAAATTATTACTTTAATTCAGCAGCAATGCATTAAATTCATCAAAAGTCACAGTAAAGACTTTGCATTGCTTGTGATTCACACAACCATTTTCAAATGTGATATTAATAAGAAATGCTACTTGAGCACCAGTAATTTGACACTGAAGAGTGGAGTAATGATGCTGAAAATTCAGCTGAATGAATTAGGCCTACATTTTAAAGTGTATTACAATTTAAAACACACTCTAAAAAATGCGTGGTTGTTTCAACCCAATTTATGGGTCAGCAAAACCCAGCCGTTGGGTTAAATGTTTAAATTACACTTTTAACCCAACCTTTGGGTTTGTCAATATTTGACCCAAAATTGTTATTTAAAAATATATGTATATTAGAGTGCAGTTATTTAAAATTTTAATTATAATTTTTTAATAATACTTCACAATATTGCTATTTTTACTGTATTTTTGATCAAATAAATACATCCTGAGTAAGTATAAGAGACTCTTTCAAAGACATTTAAAGGAAAAAGTACTGTTCCCAAACTTTTGAACCGTATGCAGACAGGATTTGATTTATCAGAGTTACAGTATTCAACTCAAGTTGTCTAAAAACAGTAGGAGATTTACTCTGTAATTTTTACTGTGATTGTTTGAGAAAAACACTGACTTGTTCAAATTGGACGTGAAACACAAATTTTACAGGGGAACAGGAAAAACTAGTGTTTTCTGAATAGGTCTTAATCCAATTTGTTTGGGCGGTGAATAATTAATTCAGGTTTCCAGCATTTCTTCAGAAAATGACAAATTTGGCTGCAGAGTATTGAGTATATTTTCAGACTATTCAGTTCTTTTTAGAAAAACTTGTTTTTGAATATGTTTGGTCAAATCAGACTTTTTCCAGAAGAGGCTCTAAGATTTCTATAAACATTTTGTCCATGGCGTTAACTCTTCTGACTTACAGACCTTTATGCTCTTTTTTGTTGCGGATAACATGTAAGCCCTTCTAACCAGATCTGTTCAGCAGGTTGTCAGGGTGAAAACATGGCAAAGTGCTTTAAGAAGACATTCAGGTTAATGTCAGGAGAAAAAAAAAGAATACAGGACACAGCAGAAGGAGAGCAAACGTTCAGTGACTGCTTTAACACTGCCACTCTGACCTGCTCTGTGCATATATTACAGAGCGTCTTTAATGATGGGGTTAAAAGCATGACAGCGAGAGATGCCGCATAATGACGACTCAGCACTTCCAGAGGACACCTCTGCAATCCTTCTTAGCCTGCCTGTCCCATGCCAAAACCACACACACATACACACCGCTAAACAAGCACAGATATTTATCATTCTTGGATGGTGTTAGATTATAGAGATGTTCATGTAGAGACAGACTGACAAAGTGAGAGGAAGAAAGAGGGAAGGGGCAAAGGGAGAGAGAAAGTAAATGATGGATGTCTAGAAGTCCTGGAAAATCCATCTTGGAAATACTGTGCAACAACAAGGACATAAGCAATAAGGTAAAAATCGTTTGGACACAGGTTAAGCTGAGCTGTTGACTTTAAGAAGATGTGATTAAACTTCTTGGCCTGTTTACAACTGGTTTTAACAGGCGTCTTAAATGCATCTCTGGTGACCAATGATCAGTCTCAGATTTCATGACTACATTCATCACTTAAGGGAGAGCAGGGATACTTATGACTCTCAATCAATTAAACTGTTCATTTATTCCAAAAATAGCAGTCAGTTTGAGAAACAATCGACACAGTTATTATTAAAAATCCTGTTTTGAGTAAAACAAGATTGGATCTCATTTCACTACTTCTCAGTCACTTTTTTGGAGTTGATTACAAAATGGAGTATTTAATATTCTCTGCCTGTTCTGTAATAAATAATACAAAATGTGAAATGTGTAAAATGTGTATCTAATTGCTTTATTATAAAACACTCATAGATTTAAGTGTATATATATATATATATATTTTTTAAACCAACACCACTTAAACCACATGTTCAGGCCGGTATGTTGGCTTGTTTTTGGGGCTTTTGAATATTTTCAACTAGTCAGCCTGTAATATATATAATATATGTAATATATATATATATATATATTACATTTTCATATATTTATATATTTACATTTTTAAAAAAATCTGAGGCAGCAACTTTTTTTTACAGTGACAGTATCTATCTATCTATCTATCTATCTATCTATCTATCTATCTATCTATCTATCTATCTATCTATCTATCTATCTATCTATCTATCTATCTATCTATATATATATATACTGTCAGTGTAAAAAAAAGTTGCCTTAAATTTTTAAATACAATCAACTTGGATGTTTATGTCATTTCAACTTAAATTACATTAAACTGACTTAAACTGACTAAAAAAATGGCTGAAAATTGCTTACAGTAACTTATTTTGATGAGTTACAATAAAGCAATGTCAAAACATGATTTCATAACTTATTGTTTTACAGAAGATACAGAATAAGTTAGAGTGCAACCTTGCATCTACAAATGTAGCTTATGAAAGTTAATTTCAAATTATAGGGTTATGTTGGAGTCAGCCATACTGAAAATATTGTGTTCTTCTGTTTATTTATTTATTTATTTAAAATTTTTGTCTTTGACTGTGATTTAATGGTATGTAAGTAGGACTTAAGATGAATGGGCGACAGGATGAATCAGGACACATTGAACATTCACACTGCAAATAGATATGGCCACATGTATCCTTTCCCACCTCCAAAAATGGTTTGAGTAATTCAGTGTGTCTCGAGCACTTTGTACCTCATTAACACTTGTATTTAGTGCAGTCCACTTGTGATCGGATCAGACAGATGTTAGTTCCAGGTGTAAATGAGGTCCTAGAGTCTGACATCATCACACACACACACACAAAAACACCCAGAAATAAGGCCTTAATTAAAACTAGATTTCACATCCATGAACAAGCAGACAAGAACACCACACTTCTCTCACACATACACCAACACATGCAGACTGTAGGCAGATTGATGTGGGTGTTGATCAGTAAATCCATTCCTCCCTCACTTGGATCCATACAGCTCTGCTCAGCACTATACACGGTAATGCCTGCTCCATGGGGTCAAAAGTCACGCTGTCTGTCCGCCGTCCTCATGGTAATCTCTCCCTCCCCGGGCGCTGCCGCCACAACTATATTAAATCACATCTGACACACCTGAAGCTCCATCTCTTCATCCATATTTCATCTCTCTCCATTTTAATAGCACAGCACTTTTTATCTTGATGTATTTATTAACTGCTCCCTTGGAAAAAAAAAGGAACTTCGGTGTGGAGAAGAGAGGGTGGAATGAGGAAGGTTTGACAAGTTTATGGAGTAAGAACAATGCCCGTTCATTACATAGTGTGTGTGTGTGCGGCACTTGGCAGGGGCTTTTGGATTGGTGTTGGTGTGGATCTCTTCTAGTCGATAACCTCCTGAGCACCTAACTTCAGCTCTGGGCACTGACAGACTGCATGTAGGTAATGGAAAGCTAAATAATTTTAATGTACAAAGACAAATAACTGTGTCCATGATAAAGAAAAGGAAACATATTTTACAATGTAATGTTTTCTGTACACCGTGAATGAATGTAAATCATCTTAATCTTAAAAAAAAAAATATATATTTCTCAAGGTAATTTTATATAGGCCTATAAATTATTCATTCATAAATATTTGGGTAGTTGGACCACATTCTACAATTTGAAATCTTGCATTTAAATAAAAACACTGTAAAAAGTGTTCAGTTCACTTACTAAAAACAATTTAATAAACCGTTGCCTTAAAATTAATAATTAAATAAGCGTAATGCTTAATTGGAAAAAAAAAAGTTATGTGAACTTGACAATTCCAAATTACTTTTTTTTTTTTGATTAAGCATGACGTTTATTTACTTAATAGTAATAAGGCAAAGGGTTTCCTACATTTTTGTTTTTAAGTCAACTGATCAACTTTTTACAGTGAATGTATCTTTACAGTGAATGTATGTTTACAGTGAATGTTCTTTTTTAATGTCTCTGTATGTTGCACCACAAGAATAATATTTATCAAATGTAAGGAAGCAGTGAACCAAAAAATAATTAATAAAAAAGTATTTAATACAATTTCTGGTGGCTTTTTTATTGTTATATTTTAAAATGTTATTTTTTCCTGTGATGCAAAGCTGCATTATCAGCAGCCATTGATTCAGTCTTCAGTGTCACATGATCCTTCAGAAATCATTCTGATTCAATTCAATCATTATAATGTGCTTATTTAGTGCTTAAGAAACAGTTCTTATTATCATAAATGTTGAATGCAGTTGTGCTGCTTCATATTTAAAAAAAAAAAAACACTTTTGAATGGTAGTGTATATTCAAGTAATTGTTGGTGTGAATTGGATTTTTAATGGATTTTAATAAATTATTAGGTATGGACACATACACCCAAAAAAAAAGCCATGTCATTGACCCATGCGCTAGATGAGGTTTCCTGTCATCATTTTTGGAGAAATATTTTGCTGCTTGAATCGGATGTTGACATTATTGTATTTTGTTTACCTGAGAATAACTTTTGTATTGTTTTGGCATTCCGTTCATGAATGGGTAGCCTACACTCTAAACAATGCTGGGTTGTTTTAACCCACTTTTGGGTCAAATATGGACTAACCCAGCCGTTGGGTTACATTTTTAAATTGCATTTTTGATCCAACGTTTGGGTTTGTCCATATTTGACCCAAAATTGGGTTAAAACAACCCAGCATTTTTTAGAGTGTACTTTAATCGATTGTAGAGCAAAAAATGATGTACAAACTGAATGGCTTTGCACAATTTGCAACAAATAAATTCCGAAATTTTAAACAATACCAGTTCATTGTCTAGTAAGAGACTACACTAGTTCAACCTAATCAGGAAATTGACATTCATAATTGACATGCATGAAAGTGCCTGATTTTTTTTACAGTTATCCCCCCAAAAAAAAACTTTGTTTTGTTGCAACAAATATTTTGTTAGGATCAACAGAGCTGACTTGTCCTTCTCGTCAGACCTCTATTCATCTGCCTTCCTCTCTTTATTTTTAGATTTCTTTCTTTTTCCTGCCAGCAGTTTTCTATTCAGGAGTTATGACTGATGATGTGTGTTTTGCGAGAAAGTAACAGGGAGTCAGAGTGATTTTTTCAGTGACTGAGCGAGTACATCAGCAATAGAGCAGCATTGAATGGATCTTTGTATCTTGTCTTCAACAGGAACCCATAAATTGGTCTATAAATTAAAAGCTGTCCAGCAGTGTAGCAAAGCCAAGGTCTGGACCAAGCACTATTATCCAGTACCATGGACCAAAACACACAAATCCAGACAGTGAAGTTTGACACCTCTTCATCATGTTGTTTTAAAGACAGCTTCATCTATTTCTTATCAGAGCCTTGTGTTTTTATAGCTTAGAGCTTTTGAAATATGGTCATGATAAACATTGTGTTTTACTGGAGATTTATGAAGGTGGCAGCACAGACCTGTGAAGTGAGCGTTGCAGTTGGAGACAGGTCGCCAGATCTTCTGTGACATTCCAGTCGGTACTGATTGATTGATTGGATTAAGCGCTAAGGATTTTAATCACTGATCAATTTCCATTTGCCACAATCAAAGACCTAATAGAATCCTAATGGAATGCATTCGATGTACGTAATCTGTAAGAAATCCATGTGATCAAGAGTGTGTAGATGTGTGTATGTATTGATTGGTGAACAAAAAAACAAAAAAAACTAGGGGAAGCTAGATCCAAATGCAGTTATTTTACTAACAGAAAATAAACAAACAAATCAAAAACCAGTAGACCCGGAACATATTGTTGGGGTTTAAATACACAAGGGGTAATTGGCAAACAAGACACGTCTGAACAATCAAATAACTAATCAACAAGAAAAACTTCAAGACATGGGCAGAACATGAAATAACATAAAAGTAGTCCACACACGACCAGGGGAGCACAGGCTGAGAATATGACAGGATATTTGTACTTAAAAAAAAACAATTCTGAGGCTGCAGTATTTTAGTCGTTTTATTATTATTATTATTAGCATTATTATAATTAGCATTATTGTTGTTGTGCGATGAGTCCGGCATTTATTTTGTTTTCCATGAAATAAATAAAAATAGCATTGGTAGATGATGGCAGAAGTTTGAGTTTAAACCAAATCCTTTAATGCAGAACCATTCAGCTCTGAAAATTTGAATCTGAATTTAAAGAAACATTTGTCACGGGGTGACGAAAGACAAGCGGAACTGAGTCCCGCTGGAATTGTGTTCCCCCCGGGACGGTGTTATTGTAACACCGGTCCACTTCCGGGTTGCGCATAATGCCACCATAACAACGCTAATGACGGATTGACATCTGGTGCGGAGGGTTAGATGTTGGGATCTTCGCGAGGATTATAGAGGCGGAGTAACCGTATAAAAAGGAAGTGCAGAGACCAGGAAGTTGTTGATCCCCACGGGGTGATTCCCACGGGTTGTTCGTTCTTCCTGGTTGTCCTTTTCTTCGGATGTGTTCCCCTGAGAGAAGTGGATCTCTTTGACGGTTGGGCTGGCGTGCTAAGGCATCTGAGGATTGTTGTGGGGTTTGGCTGTTCGGCTGTGCGGCAGATATAACAGCGATCGAGTGGAGATACTGAGGACGGAAAGAGAGTGAGTTACGAGGACCAAGTGCAGACCAAGCCACGCCATTATCATCTGAGGGAAGATAAGTAATATGATCGGGAATTTGATTGAATGCATGTACCTGCACTGAGATTGATATAACGTTGTGAAGTGGATTGATCACGAGGGTTGTATCACCGGAGAGTGTGTGGATTAAGGGATCCGTTGAACTCTCGTCTTCTCCTTCGAGTGTGGGCAAGGAAACGCTTGGTCCCCGGGTCAGTAAGGAGGCATTCGCACTTCCTCGCTACTGGGTGGGACTCCAGCCTGACAGTGGAAGGAGCAATCGTTGGGTGAGTGCTGGCTCTATTTGTCACTAAGAGTGGATATGCAGTGCCTGAAGTGGTGTGTTTGCACAAGAAATTGCTTGAAGTGAAGTTTCAGGGTGTGGGGAATATATGCAGAGTTAATGCCGTACGCTCACCATCTCGAAAGCCCACCACTGTCACCGTAACAAAACAATCCAGGCGTTCAGTGTGAAGATCCTCCCTACCTGCTGGAAGATCGTGTGTATATGTATTAACTTACTCTGCTGTGTAGATTGAAGGATCCTCCGGGTCAAGCGCTGTATGTGATGTCGCCGTGAGAGAGAGGTGGACACCAGAGTCATTCCTTTCCTCGTCTGGACCGAAGCATCTTCCAGCCGTAAGCCCCTCACTCGTTCTAAGAACATATACCTGTTGTTGAACTACTTACTCTGCTGTGCAGATTGAAGGATCCTCCTGGCCAAGCGCCGTATGTGATGTCGCTGTGAAGAGAGGTGGACACCAGAGTCATTCCTTTCCTCGTCTGGACCGAAGCATCTTCCAGCCGTAAGCCCCAGCACTCGTTCAAAGAACATATACCTGTTGTTGAACTACTTACCCTGCTGTGCAGATTATGTGATGTCGCTGTGAAGAGAGGTGGACACCAGAGTCATTCCTTTCCTCGTCTGGACCGAAGCATCTTCCAGCCGTAAGCCCCTCACTCGTTCTAAGAACATATACCTGTTGTTGAACTACTTACTCTGCTGTGCAGATTGAAGGATCCTCCTGGCCAAGCGCCGTATGTGATGTCGCTGTGAAGAGAGGTGGACACCAGAGTTATTCCTTTTCTCGTCTGGATCGAAGCATCTCCCAGTCGTAAGCCCCCTCATTCATTCCAAGAACATATACTTGTTGTTGAACTACTTACTCTGCTGTGCAGATTGAAGGATCCTCCTGGCCCACGCCGTATGTGATGTCGCTGTGAAAAGAGTTGGACATAAGAAATATTCCTTGCATCGTCTTGACTAAAGCGGCTACAAGTTCTACTTACCAGGATACTCCCCCACTCAGTGGACGGGTGGCCGACTCCTCTTTCCCTGACCGGCCACGCACAGGCACGAGCTGCCGAAGGGAACTCCACGCCCTCCCGGCGTTCGCGGTCCAATCCCGTTCTGGTTGGGAGACACAGAATCAGCATTGAGACTTTTAATTGATTTTAACAAAATAAACCTTGTAAACTTTTATTCTCTCGTCTGTCTGGTTTTCCTGGTACGCTCCTCGAGGTGGTCCTGGGTTTCAGGGGTGGGTGCAGTCTGGCTTGACCCCCCCCGACCTGTGACACATTTCCATAAAAAAAATAAACCAAACTTTTAGAAATATACTGTCATGAATTGCGTGGAAGCAAAGGCGGTAGTCGGATCTAAATGCAGCACTTTAATCAACATAAACTCGGGGTGAACTCAGAACACAAAGATACTCGTGGAGCGTACATACATTCAATAACTGACAAGGAACAAAAGAGCACACAGGGTTTAAATACACAGAGGGGATCAGGGAACGAGACACAGCTGGGGCAAATGAGAACAACGAGCGGGACCATACAAACTAACAGGACAACACACCTGAAACAAGGGACCTAATAATTAAAATGACTAGGGAAAACAGAATACAATTAACAAGACAGAGAAACAAGGTACACACTGAATGCAAAAACCAAAGACAGTGAAACCACAAACATGACACAATAAACACTGTTACATATACCAACCTGATCTGACGGCGTATTTTACGAGGTGGCTAATTCGTACGAATTCATACGCCCTGACTCATAGGAATTCGTAAGATTTTTGCTAAATTGTACATACTGTATTTTGCGAGTTGGCCAATTCGTACGAATGACCTACCTCTGACCACACCCCTAAATCCCTGGGGTTTAGACAAATCGTACGAGTGGTAGGCACTTCAAATACATTCATTATTTACACAATAGCAAGACAAGATTAGAATAAAGAAATAAAGAGCTGGAATGATAGCTTTAAACGTTGACTTTTTTTAACCATCAATTTCTGTGATTTTATTTAACATGATACAATGTTTTAAAGTAAAACAAACCAAAAAGGAAAAAAAAATATCACTGTATTCATAAAACTGCTACTCTCTAAGTTCCCTTTAGAGGGAACTCGCGTCGATGTCGCGGAGGCGTTCCCAAAGCGCCGATGACACAGCGTCTCATTCCCTTCTCAAGGAACTATAGGGTTACAGTCACAACCTACAACGTTTTGTGTGGTTGCATTACAAAAGTCGAACAGGAAGTAAATGCAATCGAGGACATAGGAAAATAATAATTGCAGATTAAAACAATATTACTAAGACACAGTTTAATTTGAAACATATTGATTAGAGAAAGGAATGAATGAATCAACAAACATAACATTTCTTAACATGTCTTAATCATGTCAGAAGTTGAGTGGCAAGGCACCATCTGCTCAAAGTGGTAAATTCACCCATATGTTCACTTAACTGTGATATTGTGGCAAAAGAAGACAAACTGATTTCCATATGAATATGTCCAGTATGTTAAGACACGTATACTGTATGATAGGTACATACGAACTGTGGAATGACCCAAATGACTCAGTTAGACTGGACAAAATGTAGACTTGTAGATTAAGCTGTTTTACCTTCATCAATTGTGCACCCAAATTATACAGTAAAGATGTTTGGAAGTTTCATTCAAAAATCCACATGTCTCAGCAATCTGAGAGGGCATGTGTCAGTTTGTGTCGGCATGATGCTGCTTATGTTTGTGCTAGCGTGCATTATACTTTGGTCTGCAACACAGTCGCGCACCCTATTGCTCTCGTTACCTCTTTTCATCAACTCTGACAGACACTTCTGTCCGCTGTGCTATTTTCTCACTCTCCTCTCATCCTGTCATCTTCCCGCTTTCTCTCTCTCCCTCGCCCTCTCTGATCACTCTGTTGCTCTCTGCTGTTGTCAAAAACAGTCAGCAGGGGGTTCTGGGAAGAAGCAGGCTCATGCTGGCTCTGTGACTCACCGGTGAAGAGAGGTCGTCCAGACGAGTTGTGTATGTATATGTGGAATGGATATGAATGTGTGCAGTAGAGATGATCAGAGGAAAATAGTGGGCAGACCTACTGTGGCTAATACTCAAAAACAATCATCATAACGCTGCCCAAAAAGGGCACACACACTGCAGGCACATATTTGTTTGTCTACCAAAGTGGGGACTTTCCATTAACTTCTGTTGTTTTTATACTGAGCTAAAGTTGTTTTCTACCGTTTGGTCCTTAGCGTGACGGTGCATTTTTTTATTTATTTTTTTTGTCTGAGCTGAAGGAATAATCAAATTCGTAGCTTAATGGTCATCACCTGTCTTTTTTAATCTTCCGAAGTCTAATTTAGTCTAGTGAAATGGTTAATTTAGATGGTGAATGCTAATAAAAAGTTAAATACATATATTTTTTTTATTTAATATAACTGATATAATAACTGATTTGAGTCCATCTAGTCTGTTGACTACAACATTTTTAGATGTTTTTAGTAAAAAAGTTTAGGTTTGATAGTGTAACCCTAATTGATATTCTAAATTATTATTATTATTATTCAAAACCCCAGCACTTTTATAGCTATTATTAAATTATAACAGCCTGTATAATTGGATAGTTTTATTTATAAAAACATATTCATCAAACTGACATTGCACAGACAGATCTATAACACAGAAAAGCTGAAAAATCAACTCACACCGACATACTAATATTTTATAAGTGTCTCTCTCTTGGATATTAATGTGATACAGATCCTCAGTTGTTCGCCATGTCCCCGCCATAGATGCAGCATCTCACATCAACCATTTCTCTACACGAAATCATAAAGACATTTCTTCTATTACTGAAGATTTCAATTTTCTAACACTTTGGTAAAAGTAAACAAATCTATCCTGACACTTAGTAAACAAGGCATTGATACATAAATCCGTCTGATTAATGTAAATGTAAGTAAAAAAGAAGCACCCTGCTGTATGTGTGTGTGCATACATGGCATTCCCTCATTCTGTGCATGTCACGCTGTGAGGGTTTGTGGAATGCAGCCATATTTATCTTCATACAGTCATCAAGGCTTGATGAACTTTTTAGAAGAACGGAAAATGTATGGGGAAAAAAATCATAGTTCAAAATTTAATGACAGTTGGAGAGAAAAACATTCATAATTCATAACACATTGTCTCTAAATATACAAATAATCTCACTCCATTGGTTTTCATTATGTAATGAATGTGATCGTTTAACGTACATAATAGTACATTTTTGGATATACCATAAACACTGTTGTTCTGAATATTAAGCTGGTCTTTATAGCCTTATATACATTTCAATACAATGTTCTACAGTGAAAGTAATCTGCTGAGAGGGGTAACAAGTATCACTGTAAACACCAATGCAATGTAGAAATAGAAAATATGTATTAGGCCAAACATTACTGTTGTATACAGCATACAACAACACATATAACAATAAACATATGTAAACCAAAAGTATAATCTTTAGAATACAGTAAAGAACACAATTGTGTGTGTGGGGTCTCTGTCCATTGTTGACATCCATTGTTCAAAACAGGTAATCTGACCTTTGACCTATTTATAGGCCTATGCTACATAAAGCAGTGATTGGTTAGTGATCAGTTAAGCAATTATGTTTGCACATGTGAGGAGTGTGTGTGTGTGTGTGACCTGGTGAATAACTAAGTGTAGCATTTTGATTGGTTGTGTTTGGAAAAGGAAAGCAAGTCACAGATTTTTGTGTTTTAGGTAGAGAATTGTGTGTAGTGTTTTGAAAAAAAGTGTTTTATGCAATTGAAAACTGAGTCAAAGGCTGAGAGATAGCTTATGGTTTTGGAGATTTGGTGTGTAGTTTTGCCCTTTGAGTGAGAGGTTTCAAAAATCGTGTGACATGAAAATATTTTGTGTGTAAGCAGTTGAAAAAAACTGTAAGAAGATGAAATTATGACCTATATTTATTATTTATAATGTCCTATTTATGAGATAAAACGTCAACATCAATGGCATAGACATTTTATGAGATAAAACGTGCATTTCTACTGTTTATCTAATAATTTATTTTAAATAGATAAATTATGACTTATCTTTGACTTTTTATATCATGATTAGCCTATGACACTTTATCTCATAATTTGTGTGTGTGTGTGTGTGTGTGTGTGTGTGTGTGTGTGTGTGTGTGTGTGTGTGTGTGTGTGTGTGTGTGTGTTTGTGTGTGTTTGTGTGTGTGTGCGTGTGTGCGTGCGTGCGTGCGTGCGTGCATGTGTGTGTGTGTGTGTGTGCGTGCGTGTGTGCGTGTGTGTGTGTGTGTGTGTGCGTGCGTGTGTGCATGCGTGTGTGTGTGTGTGTGTGTGTGTGTGCTGGGCGAAGATGGCCTAAATTAATCAATAAAGTAATCTCACTGAATAAACAAGTGAAGAATAATAGTAGTAAAACAGATGCTTTAAGTAAATTCCAAAACATGAAAGGTTAATGTGGTGAAGTAAAAAGTGAATAGAGTGAATATAATGCCTAAGTAAAATGAACTGGCAGTATTGGCTCATATAAGAAAAGCAGACCTGTGAAGTACGACTCATGTTTTACGAGGCAGTTAATCATACGTTAGGCTTCCCCTTCATTGCTCATTACAGTTGGTTGCAAATCATCAGCTTTGTAAAGGCTTATTATTCTAATTATGGCCTTATATACCCTGTTATTGAATACCTATATTACAGAAGACACAATGAGCTTTTATAGATGACTCTTTATTTGTGTTACAGTGTCCTCAGTATGTCAGGCAGCGGTGCTCCACATTCCAGCTGCCAAACACAGTGGTACAGTGCTACTAATCTTTCCCGGAGCAAGCCATGAAATATAATCCGGTGTGTAGCACTGGACTGGACCACTCAGTCGTTTGCTGCTTGGAAGTGTGTGCGTGTGTGCGTGCGTGTGTGTGTGCGTGTGTGTGCGTGTGTGTGTGTGTGTGTGTGTGTGTGTGTGTGTGTGTGTGTGTGTGTGTGTGTGTGTGTGTGTGTGTGTGTGTGTGTGTGTGTGTGTGTGTGTGTGTGTACAGGGGTTTCCTCGAAGACCCTGACAGCAGAGAGCATTAGCAGCCAGACTGAATGAGGTCTCTGTGTTCGTCAGGGGCTGTTGAAATAGAGGAGGTAGAGCTGGGAATGGAACAAGAGCGAAAGTGTGTGCACACAAATACTCATTTACGGTCTTCACGCAAACACTTAAAACACACATATATGCGGTCGGTATGGTATGAGTCAATGGCTTTGGTCATTAGCTAATTGGAATTTTACTACTTACAATATTCAGGCACAGCGGGGCATATCCCAAAGGAGAAGAATGTTTATTTTACAAACACAAGGGAGAGAGGGAGAGAGAAAATAAGACATAAAAAAAGTGTCTGAAATGTTTTGGCTTTAAATGCGACTGAGGGGCTTGGAAAGTTTCTCTGCGCTGATAAAACAGGCCTGCATAGATAAAATGCCTGCACGCAGGTGCACTTTGTACTGTTTCCTCTTCGAGCGCCGGGGGCTCGGACCCTTAGCCCCTAATTCTCCAGCCTTTATGTCTCAGGACACCCCCCTCCACCAAAGGCATCTCTTTCTTTCACTCATCTTTTCTCTCCCTCTCTTCTTCTGTGGCGAGTCTCATGAAAGCGAAGTGGTGTGTTGTCGGTGTGGTCGGCTCCCCCGGTGAGCAGGAGGAATGGCTGCGGTATTGATCGGCCGGCTCCCTGGAGCTCCCCTTTGGGGGGGTGGGGGGGGGGGTGGGGGGACAAAAGGCACTGCCACACGCGGCCACCCCTCAACACAAACACCATCCCCAAGGTAACGCATACAGAGGACCATCTTTGTTCCACGCGTCATCAAGTGTTGGCTTTTATTTACCTTCATCTTCTCTCTCTCTGGCTCTTCTCATGGAGTTCCAAAGATTGTTTTCATTCCATTGTCTCTTTGAATTGCTGATGCAGAAGTGCAGCGCTGATAGCCCAGCGGCGAAGGGGAGATTGGGATGGGGGGGATGACACAGAGACAGGGAGAGAGAAAGATGGAGTTTTTTTGGAGAGGGAAAAGTCAGGCCTTGCCCCTTCATTCCTCCCTAGACCTGAAGAAGACCATCTGGGTCACCTAACTTCTCTGAGCCCCTCTCAGTGGGGCAGCACTCGACCAATCGCACAACACGGGCATGGGACCTGCGACCGGTCGGGTCAGCAGAAGCTCTCAGACAGCTCCGTGCCCGCAGGCAGGCTGAGCTTCTTACGCCCCGCCGCCAGAGCTGTTTAAACAACCCGAGTGATTTACATGCCGGCTTGGATGTGAGCAGCACTTTCATTGATTTCCATCTGCCTGCGCCCCAGTGTGGAGATCACGGCAGCAGGCGTGATGTCATGCAGATGAAGCTCAGATAAACAGCAGCTGAAGGTCACGCTTTCGCTTTTCTCTGGAAACCTGTGAGTGTCCGCTAGACTGGGTGAGCTTTTATCACTGCAGGGAAGCCGTGGAAGCAAGCAGGGAGTTGGCTGACATGGGTTGGTGTCAGGACTATAGTATTTGTAGGGTCAGATGATGTATTTGAGTCCACTGAAGGAGTCTTCACATGAGTACTTGCTTCCAAAATCGAATGAATTGCCCATCGATGTAGCATTTGAAGGCATCGTATGCCACTGTTGGGGAGTAAATAACTAAAATCAGCAACACTAGTAAATGTACTACATCACCATCACAGTTCAGCTGTTTTCACAATAGTGTTTTCTATGAACAAACTACTTTATTGAGTAGCGGTGTTGTGCAACCAATGCATCGGCACATTGTAAAAAGGATACGTAAAATAGATCCGGTTGAAAATACACCTCTGACAATCATTGGTTCAGTTATATATTCATTCAATTTCATGCAAGAAGCCAGACGAAGCAAGTATTGATTTATAAATATTTGAATATTGAGATCTTGAAAATCGACAATAAATACCTTAAATAAAAATACTTTTTATTATATTGTTAGCTTAACAACATGCTAACATAAAACTCTGTCTGTACAAAGAGCTACAGAGTATTTCAAGTTTAGATGACAAAATGTTTTCAGTGTACGTTTCAGCATGGAAACATCATTATTCAGTTGGCTCGCCTACTTTGGCCTAAAGAAGAGCTCAGGCTGTGTTCCTGTCTGGTCAGCGTGATCCTGGAACAACATTCCTGTCCGAAACTTTTGTCCTAACCTTATCCCGACCCCTAACCCTACCCATAACATCACTAAAATCAGAGGGAAATGATAGTGTAGAAGCACCTAACCCTGGTTGTAAGCCTGATTGGTTGATCTGATTGGTTGATTAAAATGTTGTCCAGGATCGACAAAGATGTTGATCCAGGAACATGTTGTACTTGGTGTAACGTTCACCGTTCCAGTCCACAGACTGCATCACTCCTCAATTTGGATCAGAAGTGTCACAGGTTGTTGTGACTGGCTTCAGTTTTGGGTGTATCGTATAAAAAAAAGAACATTTTGTAACCCAGCCTATTTTACAGGCACACATCCCCTCCCTAGTACATTGAGTACGTCTGTATTAACAAAACTGGCAGTAAAATCTCACAGTTCTCTTCCAGCAAGCCAGGGGGGTCAATCCCCTCTGCATACACAAGAGCAAAAGAAACCAGGGCAAATGAATTAATGAAAGTACTAACCCTGTTTTTTCTTTCCTTCCATCTCTCCTCCCAGCAGCACAGGGAAGCTGGGAAATTTTTTAAAAGACCAGAGATGAATTGTTTGTGTTGAGAGGGCAAGATATTGAGCGAGAAGGTTGAGGAGGTGAGGGCAAAGGACTATGCGAGTGGAGAAAATTGAAAGACTGCTGGAAATGCAAGGATGCAAATAGCCAAAAAACCTGAGAGAGTACTTCCATCTTTGCGTGTATATATATATATAGGGACCTTCAGAAGGAAAGGGGGGATGGGTGGCGTGTTTGCGAGCTAGAGGGTAAGACAGTAAAGGCTGTGAGGATGTTGAAGGGGGGAGGTTATTAATTTTCAGTGTGCAGTAGAATCCAGCTGGTAGCTGCGACTTGCTTTCTGGTGTAATGAAAATGGCCAGAGTGGAAGATAAATGGCTCGTAAAGAGGGACCATTTAAATGCAGTGGGGCCCAATCTGGATGGTGACTAATCTCAGTAACCCCCCTCTTTTTTTCTCCCCAACTCGTTTATGCATTGCCCCACCAATGGACTCTCTCTCTTCTCCCTCTCTCCTTTCTTTTCTTCCTATCCCCATTCCCTCTTTTCCTCCCTTCTGCCACGGCTGCTGCTGCTGACGTCCCCATGAATTGTGGTAAGGTCAGAGTTCAAGGCTTGCAGAGAATTATCTTGATTTATGCGGGCGCAGGGCCGGTAGCAGAGCGAGCGTGCCATCCGCCGCCGGGGCTGGGCGCCTGTTTTACGGCTCCCCAGCGGCAGGACTGCAGCAGCTCCGTGCACGGCTGAAGAAATGGGCTGCCGCTGCACCTGCCGTTTTTCATCCTTTGCGGGTCGAAGGTGTATGAAATATCTCTAAAGCGCCTAATAAGTTTCTGAAAAACGTGTTTTTAAAACAAATTGATTTTGATGCTTTATGAGGCCCAAGACCTGCCGCAGTTCTGTGAGAGTGACCGAGCGTGTCCATGCGTGTGAAGGAGAGAGAAGGTAAGATAGGGATTTTCTTCGCAGTGTATTGGGTCATGTGACAGCAAAGAACACTACAGTTTCTCACCTGTGGAATGACAAGCTATTCACAAGCTGTGATATTTCAAACCATTTTAGCCCTACTCATTCATGTACAGTATATTACTACTCATACAAATTATACCACATCCCATAGTGCCATCATGCTGGTCTGAGGGGCCATTGGCGTATACATCAGGGTTGTGCTCCAATCAGAAATTAATTGGGACTTAATTGGGTATCACGGGATGTAGACAAGCTGAATTTGAATGTAAGGAAGAATAATTCAATTGAATTGAAATGTGAAGAAATGTATATAACTGTAACTATTACCATTACTTCAGTCTCCAGTGTCACATGATCTTTCAGAAATCATGAAATCATTCTAAAATGCTGATTCGGTGCTCAAGAACCATTTCTTAAAATATCATTATAAATATCTTTAATATCACTTTTGATCAGTTTAATGCATCCTAGATGAAAAAAAGATATTACATTATTTTCATAGAAAAAAACTTTTGAGCAAGAAATTGCCTGTATTGATTTTTGTTTTTGTTTTTAGCAAAAATTTAGTATGCACTGATCTGCCTGATATAACACTGGGTCCAAGCAGAATAAGTATGTTTGAGTGGTAATGGAGAATGGGGGTTGGGGTTACAAAGTCTTACGCAAGCAGGTGTCAGCTGTCACTCAGAGTCTTTCCAGGGGGTTGGGACCTGCAGGATCAGATCATCATGATGAATTCAGATGAAATCACAACAGAGAGGAGGCCAAAACCCATCTCAACAGCCACTTTATAACGCTACGATGCGCTTCGAGTCTCAACTCCCACTGTGATCCTCCATTACATTTCCCCTCGTGGCCATATATGACTGTGTTTATGTCGCATGTAAAGATGAGAGTTCTCATGTCAGATTTATCATTCATAGAGTGCTCGGCGAGAGGCCCATTGCCGTTTATGAGTCCTGCAGCAATGTGCTGTCAGGGACATCCAGCCACAGATGTGTGTTCTGGTCAATGTGGTGACAGCATGACATGAAAATGGATTTGTTCTGTGCTGTAGAGGTGCAGGGGAGGGGGCTCAGTCAGCCAGCTTTGGTGTAAATGCTCCCAGAATGGGGCGCCTTCCCAGCATGCCCCACCTGCCCCTGTGCACCTTTGGTGTCTGTTCCGCCTCTAACTCTCCAGCCCACATAGCCAACCAGACGGTGGAGGGGTCAGAGGTCACGTTGTGCGGTGCGTTTCTTATTTTTTCTCGCTCACTAGTCTTGACAGGAATCTGTTTACCTATCCCTACGGCAGCACTTCCTGTCTGACACGTTTGGGAGAAAGGGAGCTGAAGAAAAGGGGAAAAAAGAGAAAGAGGGAAAATAAAGACAGAGACAGGTGGGGGGAGAAAGACAGAGAGCTCCCTGCTTCTATTTAGAAGTGTGTTCGAACCGAAGACTTCTGAGGACCTTATGAAGTGCGCTGTCTCTGTGCGAGAGCAATAACAGGCAGAGTGAATCACGCTGACTCAGCTCCTGCGTTTGGATTTTCATTTCTTCTTCCTACTCGGCAAACACGTCAGTGCCTCCCCTCTTCTGGCCGATACCAGAACGAGCTCAAGCCCCTGCCGAAATGAAGTTGCCTCTACGCAAACCTAATTTTCCCTTCCAGAAATTTATGAAAAGCATTTATTTCCTCGCTGCATAAAATCCATGGGATGTGGTCTCTAAAAGAATCAGAGCCGGGAAACAAAAGACAAATTGGATTTGCGTATGTGGACTCTGACCTGGGGACGGGAGGGAGGGGAAAAAAAACCTTCCATGCCTTCTAGTCCTCCTGCATCCTATTGCCAGTGTTCTTTGGGGAGTGTTTGATACAATTGTGCAAAGCTTGGTGGTCTGTCTCTCTCTCTCTCTCTCTCTCTCTCTCTCTCTCTCTCTCTCTCTCTCTCTCTCTCTCTCTTCCCTCTGTCTCCATGATCTACAGGACACAAAGGCAATGGATGGCCATGAGTGGTCCACTAGTGTAGTCCACAGTGGTGCAGCCTGAGACTTCAGACCAATTACTCAGTCCCGAAACAAGCTATTCATATCCAGGCTAAAACTGTGCGATAAGGCATTGTGTGATACAGTAGTTGGAGGCCAGTGATTGAATTACGGGGCATCCCCTGTGACTAAGCGGCTGTAATTAAACTGTAATTTAAGATTACATTATTAAACGGAGGCTTTATTACCACGCATCCCCTGTAACCTCACCTCTACTGCTATATCCTTATCAAAACCAAAATGATTAAGAAAGTGAAAGCGTTCTCATTGTCCGGCTGTAACAGTCTGCTGGAATACGATCCGGACTAATGAGACATAATCTAATTGAGCTTTTATCTATTGTAACAGACCGACAGAGGTGGTTATCGACGTCGATCATTCCCAGCGGCAGGTGGAATTCCGTTGGACTCGAACTGAGATTCCACAATACACTACATTATAATGCAGTTTGGCTCGGTTTTGAACTTTTGAGCTCTAGAGTGGTCATGTGTTAAAGGGATAGTTCACCCTAAAATATAAATTATGTCAGCACCCTCATGTCGTCCCAATTCCTGTTGACTTTCTTTTTTTTTTCAGTGAGACACAAAACGAGAGGTTTTGAAAATGTGTTGGTTGTCCTTTTCCAATTACAGTAAATGGGGACCGGAGCTCTAACGGTGGGCCTAATAGTTCACCCAATGCAAATTATTTGATCATATACTCACTCTAATCTCGTTCCAAACCCATAAGACTTTGGTTAATCAGCAAAACACAAGTGAGAGTTTTTTGTCCCTCCATTGAAAGCCCAGGTAACCAAAACTTCTAAGATCCCCCCCAAAAAAGAAGACGGTAATAAGGCATTGTAAAACGAAATCATTTGAATCCAGTGGTTTAATCCTAGTCTTGTACGATTTTTCTAATTGAGTTTAGGCTTTTATATAATCGCACATACATAAGAGTCCATCACATGGTAAATGTGGGAGCTTGTGTGTCAGGCGCTAGAACAATCCGCACTAGTCTCTCGATACATTTATGACCTTTTTGGATCTTAGAAGTTTTGGATATCGACTTTCAAGGGAGGGACAGAAACCTCTTTGGAAAATATCTTAATTTGTGTTCGAAGATTAACCAAACTTATTATGACAGAGTTTTTGTGTGAACCATCGCTTTAAGCTCAAAGTATACTGCAATGTAGGCTACCTATGCATACAGTGCACTTGCCATACATTTTGGGTTCAGAATAGTTCGCATGTCCCCCGATTTACTCTGTACACTTAGGTCACACATGCGCCTTGAATTTTATTGATTAATTAAGGTAAAAGTAAACTTCGAATTTCGTCACCAGAAGAGTATGCACACACAGTCGGATGTTTGTAACCGCGTGTACTTTGTACGCTCAGGTCGCACATGCACATTTAATTGCAGTAATTAGCTTATCCACAAGGTGGCAACCGTGCCCTGGGGGCATCGATTCACAAGGTAGTCGAAGAAAAACTGCATAAAAAGAACAGACCTAAATGCATTCAAGCTACAGCTACAATAGAGGCCAAGATGAGAAATTGTACAAAGAGGTTAAATGACCCTCATTTGTACATGGCATGTAAGAATACAAAGATATTTACATGCGTTGTAAGTAACTCGTGGGGATAGATTGCTCAAAACTAAGCATGCGTCGAACACGTGTACGCAAACCAGTCAAAAGAAGTATACAAAAGAAGGCTGTGTTCGACTGTTCAAAGTACTTTCAGCTTTAGTTGGTGCACTAAGTGGACACACTGGCCTAGCATTAAGAGACGGGTTACCAATAACTGTTGCCAATGTTGACAAGCATTTGTGTGGGTTATGCTCTATCCATCTACGTAGACATGTGTCAAACAGCTGTTTTCACATACACTATCAAATGGAGTATACTTGGAAAGGATTTTCATTCTGCGCTACACATGTGCGCTAAGCTTTCAAGCCAAAACTTGAGTGTACTTTGAGCTTTACACCTCAAAAAAGAAAGCAAAAGCTCAATATAATAACGTTTGACTCATTCTCTGTATTCCATTCCATTATAGCTTTGTGTGGTAAACAAACCAAAATTTAAGTCATTATTCACTGATACGCTTACGCTCCAGTGCTAACTGTATCAGCGAGTTGATTTGTGAACAAATATTTCAGATCGTTTTTGTAAATTCGATCAACCAATTCATTGAAAAGATCCAAATCAGAGCAATTCATTACAACTTAGAAATCTTTCCTGCCTCATTAACACTTAAGTGAGAGCTAGGGTGGATATCAAGATTAGTTCGATATCAAGATAGTGAAGAACAACTTTCGGTGTGGACTTTTTAATCGGTTGGCAGTTTTAGCATTTTAGACATTGACAGCACCAGTCCTCATTCACTTTCATTATATTCACAAAATCGTGGCCATGGCATTCTTCAAAAATACACTTTTTGTTGTTCCACATACAAAACAAAGTGATATGAGTTTGGAACTAACTGTTCCTTTAGAGATGTTCCAGAAGTTGTATAGTATACGTCTGTGTATACTGTTTGCAATGACTCTTTGGCACCGTGGGTAGTTGGTGCTAGCTCATAAATGGCTCTGTTGAACCTATTTAAGCATCTCCAGTGAAACAAGGAGGAAGACTCAGTGCACTGTTATGCAATTAGCAATTACACGTCCACACGTTATTGTTTTTTCGCCATATGGTTTTATTTATAAATGCCAGCCTTTCCTCCCACAGTCCCCTGCTGGGAGAGAGGGAGAGAGGCAGAGAGGCAGTGGCACATGGCCAGGGGAGGATGTTTGCGGTATCGCTCTCTATATCTCTTAGTTTGTCTGTCTCGATCTCTCTTCCTTTCTACCTTCCCTCTCTCCTTTCTCCATCCTTACTGTTTCTCTCTTTTTTTCTCCCAGATAAAACTTTGATAAATTGGCAAAACATTTATGCTTGCAGCATGGCTCAGAGGAAGCAGTAAGAAAAAAAAAATCAATATTGCTCCACCGAGCATGTGTAATACCTCAAATGAAAGAATTCCTGAGTTCTCTTTCATAGATGGAGCACAGTCACTGCCCCGGGCCTGGGTTATCATCAAGTGCAGGACTGTGCCCAGCTGTCTCTACGTTCCACAGTTGCGGGTCAGTATTTGGCGAGAGAGCACAGCCTCTTTCAGGGCAGATAGGCGAAAGATCACATCTGTGACCTTTGACATTCGCCTCTCAAATCATCCTTCTGACCTAAACCTCTGAAACAAGAAAGGAAGAAGAAGATGCGTGTTAGAAAAAGAACGGGAGAGGACGAGAGGCGGTCACCCGTGTTATGTCAATAGCGCTCTGGTGGCGGAGTTGTGTAAATTGATCTTTTACAGTTTGTGGAGGTGACGGTGCCTGTAGGAAGGCAGATAAATCAGGCAACCTGGGGCTTAGAACATTGATCGCTAGGACCTGGGACAGAGCGAAGGAGAAAGAGAGAGACGGAGAGAAAAAGAGGCTTCCAGCTCAAGCCCTGTGGGACGGTTAGGCTTGAACAGGAGCTTACATGTTACACCTCATAGGGGGAGAGATGAACTCATGGGCCTACTCAAGCGTTAAACAGACAGTCCTGGTTTATTTTTGTGTATGTTAATTTGTTTTGTGTGTGTGTGCTGAAAAGGTATGGATATATTTTCTGAAGTATGATTGTACTGCTTTGCTTATTTCAAGAATAAACAAGGAGTTGGAAGCATCAAATTCAGCATGACATCAAAATATACCCTTTTTTACCCTTGTAAAGCCTACTGAATCATATTTGATATTTGATGGCCTCTAAATTATCAACGTCAAAACATATCTGATAAACCTGTTGCACACAATCTTCTATACCTTCTGTTATCGTATTGATAGTTTATACTTTTTAGCAAGTAAGGCATTAGTATTGCAGACATGTCCACCTTAAGGTCATGGTGCACATGTCTTTTTGCTTTGAAATCTTTACTGATTTCTACTCAGTAAACCTAAGAATAACTTCAAGAAGTATTTCAAGACAAACACTTACTGGACTGAATTATGATACATCTGGCTTTTGAGGAATCTGTATATCTCAATATTATTGTATTGCATAATACTCTTCCCCCCCCCCACACACAATAACTACTAGAGATCTTTGATCATAAAACAAAGCATTTCAATATCATCTTACTGGGAGATAAATTGGGAGAGATAAAGTGACAACTGATATAAGCATTTTATGTAAGTAGTCTGTTATACTGTTATAAAGATCTCATTTATTTACATTGCATGCTATCAGAATTTTATAATCCCTCCCTATACATAGCGAACATTGCTTTATTTTTTAATATATATTTTTCATATGATTTATATCTTGCATCAAATTTATGTTTTATAGAGAATTTTAAATGTCACGATTTATCTTTTTGTATCTTCAAGTATTTCCATCAATAGTTTTATTGACAAGATTATTGGCCAATTCATATTGGGTCACATTGCGGAAGTCAAACGGGTTGCGAAAGCAGTCCATGTTGAATGTGGCATGTGTGTGCAAGGACTGTGCAAGTGAACATAATCAGATGAGTATGTTCATCTGCTTCTGAGGCTCATAAACACACACACACACACACACACACACACACACATACACACACACACACACACACAATTACAGTCTGTAAAATCCCAGTGAAAACATCAGAGCTTCAGGCATCAACACCTTAAAAGTATAAATGATATTTTTAGTATTAAATGATAATGGTTCAAGTTCCTCTCCCTGCACTCAATCTCTCTCTTTCCATTACTGTCCTCTCCTCGCTATGAAGAACAAACTCTCTCTCTCTCTCTCTCTCTCTCTCTCTCTCTCTCTCTCTCTCTCTCTCTCTCTCTCTCTCTCTCTCTCTCTCTCTCTCTCTCTCTCTCTCTCTCTCTCTCTCTCTCTCTCTCTCTCTCTCTCTCTCTCTCTCTCTCTCTCTCTCTCTTCTCCTCCACTCTTCTGTGTTTGTGTGTGTTGAAGTGTGTGTGTGTGGGTGGGTGTATATCTTATATATTCAGTTTTACAGTTATCCGCCGGTGCAGAAAGAGCGTGCCTGCGTGTGATAACGGCGTGGTTGTCTAAGGCTTTGTTTGTGTCTGTTTGTTTGCCTGTCCGCGCAAGTTTCATTTCAGCTGAAAACTAACTCATTTACGAGGTTGCGGTAACACCACAGCAAAATGCTTAATTGTTACTCAAAATTTCTTTACAACAATTTGTAAGGATTGTACATCCCCTACACGGTGACTCACACACACACACACACTACATCTCTCGCTCTCTCAGGGCCCGACTCTGTAAACATTACCTCATAGCTCCCCGGCGCTCCTGTGGGAACCAAGCCCTCATCTAATAGAGAAATAAAGGGACATCCACCCCGGCCCTGCCCTCAGCCAACCACCATACAATCCACAACAAAGGGGTCGGGGGGTCCTAATTCCCTGGCAACGATATAAATTGTGCCACTTCTGGGAGCCGTGAAGGAAACGAATAGCGCCCCCCCATCCCCCAATCCACCCCCAAAAAGAGGAAAAAAAAATCAAATAATCGAATAGGAGAAAAATGGCAAAAAAGTCATGAAAGGGCCGGCTGGGTGCAGAGCGTGGAAGGGCCAGAGGTCTTTTGTTTGCGCAAGCCGAGGGAAAAGGGTGAGGGAACACAAAGGCCAGGTCAGACTCTGAGTTTGGGGTCAGCTTATCCTGAATTGGAGGCTGCACTTGGGCCGCACTCTTTCAGAAGGGAAACTCACTCAAGTCAGAGCTGTCAGACAGATGGGTGCTTTCACACTCGCTCTGAATCTACCCCTGAGTGCTCTCATGTGAAGGTGCGAACGCAGTTGTTTAGATGCGGATGTGGACGTCACTCCGTTATTCTTTTTTATAAACACGGTTTGCGCGTTAAGCTTGTCCTATTGTGGACTGGAGGTGAACTGTCGCAGTCGAAGCTTTGCAGATAATTTGATTGAGTGAGCCAGCAGTCCTCGATTGCTGATCTTAAAACTGTGTGTGTGTGTGTGTGTGTGTGTGTGTGTGTGTGTGTGTGTGTGTGTGTGTGTGTGTGTGTGTGTGTGTGTGTGTGTGTGTGTGTGTGTGTGTGTGTGTGTGTGTGTGTGTGTGTGTGTGTGTGTGTGTGTGTGTGTGTGTGTGTGTGTGTGTGTGTGTGTGTGTGTGTGTGTGTCGAGACAGAGAAAGGGAGAGTGTGCGGATAATTGGACTGCTGTCTTATCTAGTGGCTCTGACACAGTGGAGAGAGGGTCACTAGCAGGGGAGCGAGGGAGAGAACAGTGGCTCAACAGTTACCAATCATTTCAAACCCCACTAAAAGAGAGGCGCAGAAGAAAAGCATTGTGGGCCGGCTTTCTCTAAAGGTTCAGCCCTGCCGAGGTTCAAAGGGCCGATGGCCCCACAGGCATGACCTGCTGCCATAGGATGGAATAATAGAGCTCAGAGGCCATGGCCCAGCACAATTAGAGCTATTTCACTCTCCCACACACACACGCACACGTTCACACACGCAACATAACGTCATGCCTCACGATCACCGCTTTACAAACTATGCGAGAATGACACACACTGAAGATTTTAGAGCGTTTTTGGACTTTTATATTGTTTGTGAATTAAAATTTACATTGATTTAATCTTATTAACAAGTATTTTCGTCAATAATTGTATTCCCCCATGCCGGCTTTTTTTTCACCCTCTGCTCACATGCGTGTTTTTCTTTCAACTTCTTTCTACCTGATTTTGCCAAGTTAGACGCATTCTTGGGTCAACATATTTTGTTTATCCTGGAACAACATTCCTGTCCGAGAATTCAATCCTAACCATATCCCATAAGTTATCCCTAAAATCAGAGGGAAATGATCGGTGAATAAAACTGATGTAGAAGCACTTAACCCTGGTTGTAAGACTAAACTGTAAACGTGTCCCTCAAATCTGATTGGTTGATTGGAATGTTGCTCCAGGATCAACAAAGATGCTGATCCAGGACATGTTGCACTTGGTGAAATCAGGTTCTGCCTCCTTCAAGTCCCGCCCACCATATTTTTCTCATTTAAAATGTTTTGCGTCACATTGCGGATGTCAAATGGGTTGCGAATGCAGTCCATGTTGACTTTAGCATATTTGTGTAAAGCTTTTGTGAATGAACATGATCAGATGAGTATGTTTTACTTTTCGTATCGCTATTTTAGGACATTCACATGTGAAATTCTTGCATAATTTTAAACGTGCTTTGTATTAAACATATCTTTACTCCAGCCTTGCAGTGTCACGCTGCCCTTTTTTTCTCTTCCCTCTGTAAAAAGGATGTTTCCCTCTCAGCAGCAGTTGTGGTCCCAGATTCTGTGGAATGCAATTAGGAAGCTTAAATGAACTGGTAATGGAGAACCTGGTCTCCAAATCACGGTTGCTGTGGCAACAGCTGCACACAACACCGCCTCCAGTAGTTTTGTCACTTTATCTGCAAAATGCACAATTGAGCCCTAAACCAGCACTCTGCTGGGAAGAAACAGCTGTGTCTCTCTCTCTCTTTTCTCTGTCTCTCACACTCGCTCGCTCTCTTTTATTGAAGACAATCATCAAACACATCTACGCTCCCCCTCAGTTATGCCGGGGATGAGTGGGGGTCGCACGTGATGCCTTTAAACCCAGTATAAGATTATCTGTATGTGTATATCGCTTTGGTCGGATTTGAACCTTCAGTCTGTGAGAAAAGTATTCATCGTAGTTGGAAACCCCTGTGCTCTTAAAACACGGATGGTGCTGCTACTCCACAGCAGTTCTGGTAAAAATAAATATGGGAAATGGTGACGTGATACACATTTTTGAAAAAAAAAAAAATCTTAAAAATATAGCCTTTGGTATTAATAACACATAACCTGATTTCACAAAGTGCAACATCTTTTTTTGATCCTGAAACAACATTCTAATCAACCAATCAGATTTGAGGGACAAGTCTACAGTTTCAAGTTTAGGCTTACAAACAGGCTCATGTGCTTCTATGTCAGTGCAATTCGCCTATTGTTTCCCTCTGATTTTAGGGATGACTTATGTGTAGGGTTAGGTTTAGGGTAGTGATATTGTTAGCATAACATTTTCGGACTGGAAAGTTGTTCCAGGATCAACAAAATATGTTGACGTTTAAAAAAGGAACGTGTCTAACTTGGCAAAATAAGGACGTGCCCTGCAGCCCCTCATGACTGTTTGCCAATGTCAAGAACTCTTTTAAATGAGATAATTTGACCTTTTTATGGCACGGCTAGTTCAGGTTGTAAAATGTCATGTGGTATGACTCAAAAACATAATTAACAAAAACTTGATTTTGAAAACTTTAAAGAATTCTATTTCATGTTAATTAATAATCATATATGATGAAATTATTTAAATTATTAATTATTACAATTATATATACAATTATTTTACCCTAATATAAAATGTATATTTTAATATAATTATTTAGTAACACTTAAGGTTAGGGTCCAATTCTCATTATTAACTAGTTGCTAATTGACATGCATATTACTAGGATATTAGTTGTTTATTAGTACTTAATATGCCTTATTCTGCATGACCATTTTCTACATCTCTTAACAATGCCTAAACTTAACTACTACCTTACTAACTATTAATAAGCAGTAATTAGGAGTTTATTGAGGCAAAAGTCATAGTTAATTGTCAGTCAATAGTGAGAATTGGACACTATAATCTAAAGTGTGACCAATTCATTTTGTACATTTATTTCTTTTTCACATGTATTTGAGATGTAAGGATAATATGTTATGGATCATTTTCGCATTTCCAGTGTCCTCAGAAGTGGAAGTCGTCATAGTTGGGTAAACTTCAATAGTGGTAAATTTAAAGTGCAACAAATATAATTGCATTCTCATGTTGGTCAGAATAGAGAAAAATGTCAAATTTGCTGCAGTTGTGTTAGAAACACTCATGCATCCGTAGTGATTTGATTTTGTAGTGACGGGACAACCTCACTATCTTCAATTTCCAATTTAAAGCAGCTTGCCCAACACAAAGTTACAGTCATGACCTCACACACTAGATCACACTGCTGGAACTAGTCTCCGAAGAGCTTAGACCATATAACGCCACCTTGGTTTCAGCATGTTACAGATGATTCTGTAAAACATTGTTTGGAGCTTAATCAGAAAGCAGTAAAGTAAAACATATCTGCATTTCCTGTTCTGGAGGAATGTGCTCACTGAATTGTGGTATATTGTGGGTTGAATGGGGCCTCTTGGCAGGCACCACTTTTGAATCTGGCTGTTGCCGTGGTAATGAAGCAGTTCAATGCACGCTCTCTCTCTCTCTCTCTAAACCAGCTCAGTCTGACAGAAGACCTTGGCAGGCAATCCTGGCTCCACCAGAGCCTGCCGTGAGAACCTGTTTTCTGTCTCTTTTTTTCTGCAGGCAGGTAGGCAGCCACCTGCTGCAGGAGCTAGCTCCAGTCTCAGAGCCAGGGACCCCGGCCAAGTCTCAGGCACCAGCCTGGCTGCCTTATCCCTCCTCTGGGTGTGCTTACCGCTCTCTCTTCCCGTTAAACGAGCCCCCGTGCAGACGACCTGTGTTGGACGCCATTAGTGGGGTTAGTCCATAAGCACCGACTTGTAGGAGTAAAGGATTTAGTGAGGATCGAATCCAGGAACGTGTTTGCTGCGAGCAGGACTGAAATCAAGCACGTTTCTTTTCTCCAGCCCTGGCAGCTTCTGTCAGTCAACAGGAACTTGGCGCTCAACTCGCTCTCGCACCAATAACAGGTGTTGTTTTCACATATGTTTTTTCCTCTGCTTTAACTATTTGTCTATGAAAGCTCAGCCCAGTTAAGAGCGTGAAATGTTGCACATTCTCTACCCCCACCCCTTCTCTCCTGTCCTCTCCTGCCAGACATGGACAGAAATCTGTTAGCTGACACCTGAGGAGGTCCAGGTGAGAGTGTGGAGATGTATTTGTCTCGTCGTGTGCCATGTAAAAGCTTCATATACAGTAGGATCTTTGTGAGTGTCAAGCAGATGTATCTTTCCCCACCTGGGGTGCGTTTCCCAAAAGCATTGTTAGTCAACTATGGTCACAAGTTTTGATGTTCTGTCAAGTTCAATGATTCTGTGTCAAGTCAACTTTATTTATATCGCTTTTTACAATACAGATTGTTTCAAAACAGCTTTACAGTGATAACAGGAAAATAAGGCGACAAAGTTTGTTTCTGCTGTACAGCAGATTTAGAAGAACATGGCGTCATAGTCCAACTTAAGTAACTTAAGTGATGGTTCATTTTTGTTGTAAAAAAGTTATTTAGTTAATTTATATATAGACACTCTGGAGAAAACAGTGATGTCATCATCCAGCTCAGTTCAGTTCTCATATAATGGAGCAATGCAGGCAGATCAATAAAATTGTTGAATATTAAGTGTCGATGAGGCCTTCACAGGGGAGAGTCTAGTTGACACAATCTCTGCTGACACTTCAGGGATGCCTTGTGGTCGTGTCTAGGTGCAGACACGACCACAGGTCCATCATCTGATCTAGATACGGCCTGGATCCGGGTGTGGATCTGGGTCCTGGACTACACCATGCATTGTGGTCTTGTCTAGGCACAGGTCTGCCATCTGATCTGGATACGGCCTGGACTACACTATGCATTGTGGTCTTGTCTAGGCGCAGGTCCACCATCTGATCTGGATACGGCCTGGATCCGGCTGTGGATCTGGGTCCTGGATTACACCATGCATTGTGGTCTTGTCTAGGCACAGGTCTGCCATCTGATCTGGATACGGCCTGGACTACACTATGCATTGTGGTCTTGTCTAGGCACAGGTCTACCATCTGATCTGGATTGGCCTGGACTACACTATGCATTGTGGTCTTGTCTAGGCGCAGGTCCACCATCTGATCTAGATATGGCCTGGATCCGGGTGTGGATCTGGGTCCTGGACTACACCATGCATTGTGGTCTTGTCTAGGCGCAGGTCCACCATTTGATCTGGATACGGCCTGGATACACCATGCATTGTGGTCATGTCTAGGCGCAGGTCCAACATCTTATCTGGATACGGCCCGGATCCGGCTGACTACAGTAAACCTCAGAATAAACAGAAAGACTAACATTAGCGTAGATGCATCATTAGCATATGATGTAACGAGTACATCGGGTGTTATAGGAAGTGTTTCCGGTTCCGGCTGACATCGTTTATGCAGCCTAACAATGTCAGTGTCTTCCATAGTTCAAATGAACATTTGCAAACAGCATTGCAAACTGCGTAGTTGGAACTACGGCTTTGTGAGTGTTAAACACATGTATTTTTCAACACCTGGGATGCGTTTTCCAAAAGTATCATTAGCTAACTATGGTCCCGAATTCCTGTATAACCAACACAGTTCAGCGATTCTGTGTTTTCTGAAACCATAGTGTGGCAAGCAGGGCGGGGTATAGACTCGTGGGAACGGAGTGAGGCTGGTGGCGCGAGTGCTAATGAGCGTTAGCTGCGTGCCACAATGGTCTCGAGTCTCATGGAGGTGCTCCGGGAGGATGACATCAGGAGTGAAGACAGTGCAAAAAACGAGAGGACCAGGCCAGGCCTGGACCACTGTGTTCTGTTTAGGTTTGTGCAGCAGTCGTCCGTGAGGGGCTGCCGCTTTACTTTCACTTTCGCTTTTGTTGATTGTTTATTTTATGATGGTCGCCGGTTCCCGCTCTCTTATTCCCCGGGCCTTAAACCTTGCTACACTACTTCAAATGAACATTCGCAAACAGCATTGTTAACTTTGGTAGTTGGAACTAAAGCTCTCGACCGGTGGCTAGAGGCATTGTTTCTTGTTAGTATGACATGTGGACTTAAATATATTCTGCTCTTGGGCACAATAAGGGAACTCCGGAGTATGACGTAAGAGGAAACCCGTCCCGCAATGAATCAAATATCATATAAAGCGAAATGTCAGGGAACAAAATACTCTAGTAATCAGGCGCCATGTCCGTCACAGCAGCATCTCAGAGGGATGATGTTGTGGAGAAAACTGCTGATTGAATAAACACATATGTTAGTAAAGTGTGCACCAACTACATACTGCATAATGAATGGTTTTCTTTTGTTCATGTAAATGAACTGTAATAATCTGACATTAATTGTCAATGTACTCTAACACCTGCGCGTGACGTAATTAAAACAATCCCATACTGCTTAACCAACGTGTTTCAAACGACGGAGGTGCGACTATGTTAATACGATTTCGGGAAACTGACTGACCAGTTGGTTAGTTCCTCCAGCTATGTACAACGAGTTATGTGGTTAATATATGTATGACAAATGCAAACTGACAAAAAATTGTTCTTTATAGTCCTGCATGCCATGTTTTTCTTAAGCAAATTACAAAAGAATCATTTCAGTCTCACATGTGCATTGTATTAGGTATACTTAAGTCTTTTCCCTGTAGTCAAAGGGCATTTTTGGAGGAAAGCAGTTCTGTCCCTGAGTCACGCAGGGCTTCTATTAAATAGCAAATCTGAGCAAACATATGCGGACCATACGCACATATGCTGGATACCTGATCATATCTTGGCAGTGATACAGTTGTGGGTTCACTCGCCACCTGCGTTCAAAACTGCATCTTGCGTGTGTGCATTTGCGATATCGTACGTGTGTGAACGGGTGTAAATGTGTGTGTTTGTTTACACGAATATATATGTGGCCATACATAGTGCACCTGGATGAAACAGACGGTGCTCCTGCAGCTGCAGGTCAGCGGTGAGGCCCGTGTGGGCTCTCCTGACAGTGGAAAGAGGGGATAAGTGCTCGGCCCACACAGAGCCGCCAATACCTGCACGCAGCATGTCAGCAGGTCAAACCAATCCCGCCTGCTTGCAGCCTACAGCTATCTGTCTCTATTCTGTTCATTTACACCTCGCGTGTGTGTGTGTGTGTGTGTGTGTGTGTGTGTGTGTGTGTGTGTGTGTGTGTGTGTGTGTGTGTGTGTGTGTGTGTGTGTGTGTGTGTGTGTGTGTGTGTGTGTGTGTGTGTGTGTGTGTGTGTGTGTGTGTGCGTGTGTGTGTGCGTGTTTCGAGGAAGGAGGTGGTATGTTGAAGATTGTTTGTACATCATAAACTGCTTGGAGCAGAGGCACATGCTGTTTAAATGCAATGAGCTGGCAGATAAAAATAAAATTAAACATCAGATTCACGGTTCCATTGTACTGCAGTGATTTGAAATTATATTGGAGGGTTCAGGATATTTTAGACAGTTCTTCTGAAGGAGTTAGAGTTTGAATTTGTGCTGTAAACATTCCAACCCGAAATGACACGAAAAAGTCTAGTGTCAAATCACATTGATGATGTGTTTCCATTGTGATTAACATTGTAACAGTGTGCGTGCGTGCGTGCGTGCGTGCGTGCGTGCGTACGTGCGTGTGCGTGTGTGCGTGCGTGCGTGCGTGCGTGTGTGTGTGTGTGTGTGTGTGTGTGTGTGTGTGTGTGTGTGTGTGTGTGTGTGTGTGTGTGTGTGTGTGTGTGTGTGTGTGTGTGTGTGTGTGTGTGTGTGTGTGTGTGTGTGTGTGTGTGTGTGTGTGTGTGTGTGTGTGTGAAATAACTCAAAAGAACCAAGTACTTATTAACCATTACTTGGAATGTCAGTGTTTGGATTCATAATTCCAATATATATATATATATATATATATGATTAGAGGTGAATAATACCCCAAAATTCCCTTGTGCTTGAATTTAATTGCATGCTTGGTCAAAACATAGGAATTTATGGAGGCATTTAAATAGTTCGTTTTCATAGATGTTTTAGCTTTTTTGAATTATTGATGTTGTTTTGTTGTAAATAGTTGCTTCATGTGATTTGTTTTCCCTTTTGGTGATCTTGGACCGTTTTCAATGCTTTCCATTTATTTTGCCAAATGAAGGTGCATAACACTTCTGCCTTTAATTTCTATTTTTATATTCTTTTTATTCTTTATGATTTTTTTTTTTACAAACTTGGGACAAATACACTTCAAATTGGTTAGTAGAAACAACAGTTTACAGTAATTACAAAGCAAAGTTACAGATTCTTACAACTAGCTAAATCAGTTCACTTAGATTTTAGGTAACACATAAGGCAAACTTGACAACACACATTATATAGGCCTGTGTGTGTGTGTGTGTGTGTGTGTGTGTGTGTGTGTGTGTGTGTGTGTGTGTGTGTGTGTGTGTGTGTGTGTGTGTGTGTGCGTGTGCGTGTGCGTGTGCGTGTGCGTGTGCGTGTGAGTGTGTGTGTGTGTGTGTGTGTGTGTGTGTGTGTGTGTGTGTGTGTGTGTGTGTGTGTGTGTATAATATATATAATATCAACATTATCCCTGAAGATGTACTCCAATTATCCAACATTCATATTTAGATAGTCCTACAAGTTTTTTTTATAGCATTAGTATTGGATCTTACTGAATTTTATGTCACATTTGAGAACATTTTGTACTGTAAATAGCATCTAACAAATTAACATCACTACAAACACACAGTGTCTTGGCCTCATCAAAATGTGAAATTTGGATATTCATCACTCCTACATTCTAACACCAATCCAGTGACAGTATAAACATAGCACCACACTGTCTCTGTCTATATCATACTCTTTTTTTTATCCAGACTTCACACTTATAACTTCATATCGAGGTGGCTGGGTCATTCCTGTTATGCAGAAATTAAACATTCAATATATATATATATGTATAATTATATAGTTTGCCTTCTAAATAAAGAGGTTAAGGTTGCCATTAAATCAATAAGGAATTGAAATTTAGCTTTTATGAGTGTCAACTTCATACCAATTTCTCTACATTTATCTAAGAGGGTGGCATGTTTAAAGTGAGACGAACTAGTAATACCACAAAACATCTCAGAGTTCATCAAATCCCATTCCATTATGTACTGATGTTTGTGTTGTTGTTTTCATGATTTAAAAAAATTAAGATTTCCTGAAAGATTATGTAAACTGGCCGTTGTCAAAAGAAAATGACAAAATTGTGTTTATAAAAGGGGATATAACATGATAGACAATGAAATTGAGGACAACCTTTATTACTTAAAAAATATTTCAAAGGAAACATGTTTTGATTAGAGAAAAAATGTAAGAATGTAAAGATGTAAAGAAACAACTCTGTATTATCTCTTACAGTACAATTTTTTTTAGATGTTAGTGTATAGCTGAGAGGCAAAATGACAAAACTGATAAAAAATAATGTATTTAAAATTCCCTCATCTGTTAATTTAATTGTGTTATAGTGATAATAGAAAACAAATCAATTACATTTCCATCTTTAAAAATGTGAGTTTATTAGGCCTATTACATATCATGTCATATATTTCCAGACAAGTTGCGTCCATATCCGTAAACGTTCCTCTCTGTTTTTTTCCCCTCCAAGTTAATGAGAGTGATTGGAATGATTTGGCCATGCTGAGAACCATAATTACCTTGTACTCATAACTTTCACCATCCACGATGTAAAACGGGAAGTGGAGATGGGAGAGAAGAGGGTAGGAGTCGCAGGGAGACAGAAACAGAGAGAGATGGAGAGAGTGAGAGATCAGGCACTCTCCACCGTGGCCAGGGGCTGGTAAATAATGAATGTGTGGCAGACACAGTGCCAGTTTGAAATGTAAATGTGACGTGTGTGTGTGTGTGTGTGTGTGTGTGTGTGTGTGTGTGTGTGTGTGTGTGTGTGTGTGTGTGTGTGTGTGTGTGTGTGTGTGTGTGTGTGTGTGTGTGTGTGTCACGGTTTTTAACTGAAATGAAGATGGCTGTAGGGTCAAGAGAGTATTTGGAGGAGATATGAAAAGTGTAAGACCAGAGATACGGAGAGTGGGAGAGAGAAATGTGAAAATAGAGGTATGGATGAAAAAGAGCAAGAAGAAAATGTTCTCCTTTGCTTCAACATATAGCATGTATATATGGTTTGCCACCCTAACTTATAAATTGCAGTCTCCTCAAACCAAATAGTTCCTCTGTGTTCCTATGAGGTCCAGATTAATGATGCCCCCATGGAGATGTTTCTGAAGGACAGTGTGTGTAAGGGGACGTCTGATCTTCTCTGCACCCTCACCATGGGACCGGGTCCAACAGATCTACTGGCCCGCAGGGTGGACCAGACAGCCACAGCGTTCCCACTCTGTATCCAGGCTAATTTCATAAAAGACAGAGAATATTCCCACAGAAAGCACTGTAGGTCACACTGATCAAGGACACAAAAGAGTCTTATTATAGAGAGTGTAAGAATGATAGAATTAGGAGAGGAAACAGGAGAGAGTATTTAGAAGAGACTTAAGAAACAAGACAGTGGTTGTTTAAAAGATACAACCTTTTTATCTTTTTTCTGTTTGGGCACAATGGTTTGTCCCATGTTTTTACAATACAATGTACACATGAATACCTAATGTACCATATGAAGTGAATATAGACTTTTTGATGGATGCAGTTGTACAGTGATACTCCCATAAACAACTTGGTGGTTCAACAAACATCAAACTATTAAAACCATTTTTTTTAAAACAATTAAATATCATGCTTTAATTATACCTCTTCCATGATGAACACGCTAATTTATGTTGTCCATTAAATTTCATTTTGGTATTTTATAAGGAGCAAACGGTCAGGGTGATACAAGTGTTATGATATATTGAAGAAAAAGTCTCATTAAAACAATACTTAACATTATTTTATTATTATTTCTTAAAAAATAATGTTTGAACAAAACTGCTTTACTGCTTATTACCCTCTGGTATTATTCATTTGGCAGTCACACTTGTGTTGTTCACGGTCAAAAGTGACCGAACGCCTGAAATGTAACATTTTTATTTTCAGTAAAATCAATGTAGGCTAATATATTTTTGTTCAATAATAATTTTAATTTTATATTTTGAGAGCATTCCATATTACTTCATGATTTTCTTGCTGCATTTACAGATTGTACCTCCACAAAATTGCTCTCTTTTTTCATATTTTTTTTGTATTTCCCATTTATTTCCTGTACAGCGGTCATTTTTTCATGCCGAACAAACTTTTTTGACTATTTTTAACAGCTATTTAGCTTTTTAGAATCAAGTCAACGATTTGTTTTTGGTCACATAGCGACTACCACAAAAGTCACCAAGTTTCTTACCATTCCGATAAAGGAACAATTTTTTAAAATTCAACCAAAAAAGTGTCTGCCTAAAGTTGCCGAATACACGGGTTTCTGTGCAACGTCATCACGTAGATGCGCGCGCATCTAAGAGGCAGAAAGCAACAGTCTTTACGGCTATATCTAGCAGAAGCAGAGATGACGCGGAGCTGTTGTGCTGTAAACTAACCTAAATGCATAGCCTAGGGTATGTCATGTTTTTATGATTCGCAAACTTAGTTGGACAATTTCATACTAGTCAACTATCTAACTTTTTACATAATGTTATATTAATATGCAAATGAAACAGAAGCAAACAGATTCAACTCTGAAATTGCAGTTTATTATTGAGTCAACAAGAATTTACAAACAATGCGAAATCTACGTTAATTACAATGTTCTTTTACAGAACTCGGCATAACATATAGCGGTCTTGCCTCTTGGATGCGCGCGCATCCGGTATTGTTTGTATACAAGAAACCTGTGTATAACACCAGAGGCTTACAGTAATATTTGAAAAACTACTTTTCAACAAATAAAGTAGTGGTCCAACCAACACACAGGGGGAAAAACATTAAAACATTAAATACATTAAAAAGAAAATCACAATTTTGCTTGGTTGTATTGCATAGGGAAAAAAAAGCAAAAGTCTATACCAACTGAGCGAGTTTTGACTGATAATTTTACTATAGCTAGTGTCTTACCAAACAAATCATTTTCCAGGCAAATGTTTTCAGAACGTTAATGCCCCTGATTTTAAAGAAATAGGTATGTTCTGAAATCAGCCAGAATTAGTTTTTAAAAAAACTATTTAGAATGCAAAATTTGAGCAAATTATTAATTAATTGTCATAATAAGACATTTTTGGTGCTTCAGCTTTTGATTCATTTTAAGAGATTACTGTGACAGCACAGTTGGCTTGCTCACACTGAAAGAAAGACTTTAAAGACCATACCATGTTTTCAGGCCTATTCCAAGTGTTGTGTGTGTGTGTGTGTGTGTGTGTGCACGATCTCAAAGCCAATCCCTGAGCAGGGCAAAGGGGTGGGGGGTTAACAGGTGACAGTGGGGGGCAGAAGGCGGGCCAGGAGAGAACATGCTGGCAGCACAGTTTGAGCTCCAGAGAAATTTTGTCACTCTTGTCACTCTCTCCAAAAACCCTTGAATCAAGTTTACCCCCCTCCCTGCGTCCATCTGGACCCCTGCAGGAGACCAGCCGCGCCCTGAGCTGCGCCTGCATCCCTTCATACACGCACACACATGCACACTTGCTGACCACACCCACACACCAGTCATACACGCAGCTGTCTTCCCCTTCCTCCTGGCAGGTTACCCCCTAGTAGAGTGTCAGTCCACTGTGTTCGCTTCCCCAGCCAGCTGGCAGCTCGTCAGGGGCAGGGCGGCTCTCCGCTCCCTGCTCTCATCACTCGGCAGTGGGGAGGACAGACTGACTGGCTGGCATATGCTGGATTCGACCTCCACATGCCACTGTGGTGCTCTCCGTCTCTCAGCCCGGCTCAGTGTCCATCAGTCGTCGCAGAGATCACACAATTTACCTCCGCTGCGAGTGCGAAACTAGGGTAGCTGTCAATCAAAACATCCGTTTTAGTGTAAAAGGTGGTTGTTTCTGATCTTGCAATGCTTTCTTGTGATTTTAGAAATTTATGTTTTACATTATATGGCAGGCATCCAGATGTCAAACAGAATGCTGCGTATAACCCCCTTTTCCTGGATCAGATCAGAGTCAGAAGTCAAAAGGTGTCCAGCGAGTGTTGGTTTTTGTAGGGCAGAGTTGTGTACGTATTGCAATGCTATAGACTTCCAGAGGGCAGAGTTGTGTACGTAATGCAATGCTATGGACTTCCAGAGGGCAGAGTTGTGTACGTATTGCAATGCTATAGACTTCCAGAGGGCAGAGTTGTGTACGTAATGCAATGCTATGGACTTCCAGAGGGCAGAGTTGTGTACGTATTGCAATGCTATAGACTTCCAGAGGGCAGAGTTGTGTACGTAATGCAATGCTATGGACTTCCAGGGGTGATATATCAGTCCAGGTGGGTGGTATTAGAGCAGATTATCACCTCACGCTTGGCACTGTTTGCACAGCATACCCACCATGTAAAAGCCAGTTTCGGCATGGTCACGGTAGACCTTTCATCTGCATGACTGGCAGCCGTATTCCACCACAGTTGGGCCTGAGTGAGATATCCAGGTGTAGCCAGGGGAGACTTTCCCTAAATGAAGCCCACAGTGGGGGGATCCCTTGCAGGTGTCTCTCTGGTTAGTTGAAGGCCTGTTTGGCGATGCTGAATGCCCCAAGCACTGCCAGGCTATTTACATCCTCTGTGCATGTCCAATCGGTCTGGGCTTCCAGGGAAACACGTTCTGCATCCAGCCTGGTGCTCAGTAGGCACTGCTCTCTGACTGATGTAATTCTCCCAGAGCTTTGCCAGCGAGGAACACACACAAACACTGCTGCAAGATTCCTGCAGTATTAGTGCAAGTACTACCAGTGCAAATAAACAGTTGCTAAACAGGAAACAGTTGCTTGAAGGAATAGTTCAACCTAACAATATTATGTAGCTCTGACAAGGCTGCTGTTTTCATAAAAAGAAAGTGGACAGTGATAAAAAAAGACAAAAAGTAAAGCACCAGAAAAGTGTTCTGAATGGTTCATAATATATATGATAGCTTTGTGTGAGAAACAGACCCCAAAAAAAAATTAACCTCTTGTTTACTGATAATCTCCTTCATGCTTGTATAAAATTACAGAATGGCCAACCCAATCTCACAGTAATTTGTAAGAATTTTACGAGGTGGCTAATTCGTACCAATTCATAAGACCTCACTCGTACGAATTTGTAAGATTTTTGCTAAATCGTACATATGTTACGAGTTGGCAAATTCGTATGAATTCGTACGAATTACCTACCGCTGACCCTGCCCTTAAACCTACCCATCAACTAGGTTTAGACAAATCGTATGAATTCGCACGAGTGAGGTCGTACGAATTTGTACGAATTAGCCACCTTTTAATCACTCGTACAAATTCGTACAAATTGGTCGTGAGATAGTGTTGGAATGGCTCCTTTTAGATTCAGCACACCAGGTTTGACGTCATAAATGACAAACAGCGTTGTTAATGTTGTTGTTGTTTTTGTGTGTTTCACATGAACAAGCTCTGGATATATGTGACCCCAATGAGTTTTTGTTTCTACAACGAACATTTTATATTATTGCCTAATTTAAGAACTTAAAGTTATGTTCCTCGCACAAATCTCGTATATATCGTTATATTCATAGGACAGCACACACTTCATGTGGACTACCTTCATGGTGCTTTTTTTTTAAGAACTCATCATCTATTTGCCCTCTATGGACAGCAACTTGGACATTGTGCCTAACATCATCTTTTGTGATTCATGCGAGCAAGAAATGACTACATTGTTGGAATGACTTGAGGGTGAGTAAATGATAACATGAAGTTGTTCATTTTGGGGTAAACTATTGCTTTAAGAGGACTTCACACAAAACGAAAACACACACAAACATTGTCATGGCAAACACTAAGTACAATCTCTCCTGTGCAGCCGTGGTCGACAGGCTTCCAACACTCAAAGGATTAGGTCTGCTTTTACTGTTCAGTGTGGCATAGTAATTATCCCTTCTGTATGTGTGTCTCTCAGAACAGAACACTGATCTAAGAACCCATGCTGTTGCTCCACCACTGCAGGACCCTACTGATCCAGAAGAGGAAGGAAATAAAGAGAGAGAGAGGTGGATTGAGCCTCAGCCGCCTTGTCAGGATGGATTAAAGGAAAGACTTTGAGGGTTTTTTCAGAAATGCTGAAACTGAGCTTCCTGCTCTCCACAGTTCTTTCACTCCTGGCTCTCGCTTTTATCCTTCATTTTATCTCAAGCCATTCATTAATAGTCCCTGAAATTAACGAGCACGTCATACATCCGTGAACACCTTCAATAAACCATCAGGGAGGCCTCAGAATGACAGATGACATCCGTCCGTCTCTGTACGGGGAAGCTCGGCCTGACAAGCTGAAAAAGAAGATGTCACTCATATAATGGAATGCTTTAGCCCCGCCCACTTAAGCGAGCGATAAACAAGTAAACGTGCAAAGACACACTGGGCCTCTGAGTTTAAAACCTGACCGTCTCGCTCACACACACACTCCCAGAACACAGCCATGGGTAATTAAGCTCTCTATTGTGAAGGCAGGGTTTGATAACGTACTTCTCTTTATTCAGCAATATTTATGTCTCATCTCTGCATAGCGCAGGGTGTATAGTGCACTTGAAAAGAGTCATGAAGAGCTTCAATCACACACAGGACACACACACGCATGCAAACACAACCCACACACGCAATCACACTCATCTCCTCAAGAGGACATTATTGGAAACACCCTGCAGAAAACATTACTTCAGGCCTGAGGAATAAGTGAGGATGGTTTGGCAGATGGCTGCTGGTAACCTGCACAACTTACTTTAACCCCCTCATTACAACAACCTTTGGTCTTTGTTTCCAGCCAATAAAAACATATTTTACTGAGTAGTACCTGTCAAAAAAACTGAAAAAAAAGAAAACAAGAAACTCGTTCAGAGGTTCTACTAACCCCCTCTCTCTCCCAGTCTGATTGATGTTCTGAGGAGGCATTAACACTTCTCTCCATGCCTGTACTGAAGTTAATGCATGGGAAAGATGGATTACGCTATGTAATGGCGATGGCTTCCAGAAAGATGGCTCAGGAATCAATAATGAGTTTGTCCTCCCCTCTTTCTTCTCCGTGCTCGTTGCTTGCTTCGCTGCAATTAAATAAAACCACATTTGCATATGGAAAAATAATTAAAACAAACAAACCGCTAGGACTGCACCTCTCTCCCACAGGAGAGAACGCCAGAGATGAGGAGGACCCAAAAATGAAAAATGCCCCTCACTGAAGGGTGTAATTGCACTGCTCAGCTCCTCGTCCATTAATCCTGTCAATTCAGCTCTTCACCAGTTCTTCCTGCTCTCCTTTACAGCTTCAGCGCCGTCACGAAGCATGAATGCACAGATGATCTGGGTCTTGATGAACAAGTTTAACGAGTGAAACTACAGACCAACTTTACTTTACTCATTAGGACAAATGTGAGTGATCCATTAAGTCTTGTTTGTAATATACGCTAATGTTGAAGCATATATGTGGAAGGCTATTGAGGACTTCAATCATAAAGACACTAACTTGTGCGCGCACGCACATAATCTCCCTCAAAGAACTCGGGAGTAAACTTTCTCTTTTCCCAAATGTGCATGAAAGTTATTCGTAGAGTGTCGTCTGCCTGCAGACTCCTGTGTGTCTAGGAGCTAAAAAGAATGTGTGTGTGTCTTTTTGCATACGTGCCTCTTGCATTTGCAGTGTTGGAGTCTTTGAAAGGACTCCCTGCTGATGCTGCAGGCAAGGAGCCATTGCTCGAGAGTCATGCAAGCAAGAGAGAGAAACCGGCTAAAAACTCAATTTCAACTTCATTTGAAGCCTGGGGATAAAAGATAGACAATCTCCCAGCATTCCCGCAGCCTCATTGAGGCCCTATCAGTGCACAGACGCATGATCCCTGGCACAGTCTGCGTGGTATTGGGCAGGGTACCAGCCACAGAAACACATGTTTGTCCAGAGAGAATACCACCTCCTGGAGAGCCTCTGCCGTGCCGTGAAAGAGCTGGCCAGGTTGGCAGCTCATGGACAAGGCACACAGTCCAAAGCGGGCAACTTGGTTGTAATCCTCCATAGTCATGGAATGCCACGCCATGCCTGGTCCCTCGAGTGCTGACTGTGCATATGCCAATGGTTCTTTTGGAACCTCTGAATAGGAAAATGTGTCCCTAAGTTCAGGTTAAGTTCATAAATTAATGAATAAATTAGCATGATTAAATTTTCAATTTAAAGGTGAGGGGAAACATCATCTAGGTTATTTTAAAAGCTCTTCGATTGGATTGTCCCTCAACCGAGAGTAAAAGTAACACTTCATGTCCGGGCTTGTATATTATTTAGAGGTTCCCACATCAGACACCCGCTCCTAAAGGGGCAACTGTGCTTCCAAGCCCCATCAAGATGCCTGCGAGATACACAAGGTACATTTGCATTCATCGAGGCCTGCCATGTTTTCTCTTCCTCCCCTGAAAGAGCTCAACATGATCCAGTGGGCTGTAGCCCCAGGCTAGAACAACACTGCTTAAAAACGCATGCTTTTTGACGAGGAAACACTTCCAGGATGGCAAAGCTTGCTCTGATCTGTCCATCCTCTGTGCTGTCTATAGACACTGCCTCATCTCCAATGTTTGAAGACTCTCTCCGCTTTCAAAGAACAAGGCTGTAGGTTGAGTTGGACACTGAGCAGGATTGCAATGTAACAGTTTTTTACTTTTACATTTTTGTGACAATCAAAGTGAATTGTGCATCAGGCATGTTTGGAAACATTGTTTAATTAAATTACCAGAAATTAGACAGGCGTTCATGTAGCTCAAACAGCCATTGTCATGGGTTCAATGCTCAGGGAATGCATAATGGTAGAATGTATATTTTGAATGCAATGTAAGTTGCATAGGATAAAAGCATCTACATGTAAATATTTAATATTTAAATTAAAAAAATCTAATTAGGAAAGAAAACTGATCCCACAAGAACTGTTCAGTGTCTCAGAATAACTGTCAGATCAGCTTAAGTTGTGCTTGCTGTGTTTCACATCTTGAGCATCTGTGGTTAAATTAACTGAAACTCAGCACTTGGTTCTAATATGAATGTTTAAAGTGGATGAGACCATAAGCATAGAAGAAATCGACCAGTGGCTCCCCTGATGCCCATGAGCTTCATCTTTGGTACAAGAAGAATAAGCACAGAAAAGTTATGCATGTACATCAGACCTTTGT